>NC_133324.1:57754132-57971632 GCF_042186555.1 Aquarana catesbeiana | reverse complement strand
GGCCGCTGCTGCCCCCTCCACAGCCAAGCGCTCCAGTGAGTGAGCAGGGGGCAGAGCACACATCGGTGACTGACAGTCACCAGCTCTCTGCTCAGGGAGAAAACGAGCAATCGGCGGTGTTTGATCGCTCGGTTCTCATTGTTAGAGCCGTCGGGGGACAGATGCAGCATTGGACCGATGCTACATCCACCTAGGTAAGTATGATTCTAAAAAGAAAAAGTCCATACTTCGCTTAACTTTTGTCTACAGTTGTTGTACTTTGCCGGTTAATTGTATTCCCACTATATTTTATTATGTGTTGGTCTTGTTTGCATTCTCATTTCATGCCTTTTATCTGGAATTGAAGATCTTTAATCCTCTTATTGTTGTAGTTTGATCTGAACCATTGGCTGAACTCTGCAAAACCTTCCATGTCTGAACGCAGCAAGCTGCTGGAGTCTGTGCACCTGGCCCTGACGCTGTGCGGCTTGGAACCCGAGGAAGAGCTGCTGATGCCCTTTAATATTTTCTGCAAACACTGGAGTTCCATCCTCCGCTATCAGTTCCCGGACCACTACAGCGATTGCCTGCGGCTCCTCATGCAGAGTAAGTGTCCTGCCTGGATGGGGGGTCCCCCCTGCTTGACGGAAAGTCGCACGGTCTTTATATTGGGAATGAGCCATGCATCATTGTTATGTTTACTGCCTCTCTGGGGCTCATACTGTGCTTGGAAGAAAAGCAAAAGACAGGAACAGGAACCATTGAACATTGAGAGGTTTGGTTTTGTTTCCTTACCTGCAATAGGACCACTGTACCTGAAATCTGATTGTAGCTGATGCTCATAGCAGCTATTATTCTAAGGACCACGTGTCTGATCTGGACATCGAATTACACAGATACCCTTCTGATATTCATATACATGTATCCATAATGTGCAATCATTCCCCTTTGTCTTGGTCCTTCCCTGTCTTTGCTTCTATTTCTTCCTTAATGCCGCGTACACACGATCGGAATTTCAGCCCACAAAAGACCGATGAGCGTTTTTCGTCGGAAAATGCGACCGTGTGTATGCTCAATCGCTCTTTTGCTGGAGCAAAAGTTTGAGAGCATGCTCTCAATTTTTTCGGTCGGGAAAATTTCCTATCTGAAAATGCGATCGTCTGTAGCAATTCCGACGTGCAAAATCCCTACGCATGCTCGGAAACAATCCGACGCATGCTCGGAAGCACTGAACTTCATTTTTTCGGCTCGTCGTAGTGTTGTACGCCACCGCGTTCTTGACGGTCGTAATTTCAGCGAACTTTTGTGTGACCGTGTGTATGCAAGGCGAACTTGAGCGGAATCCCGACGGAAAAGCCGTCATATCTTTTTGCGACGAGAAAACCGATCGTGCGTACGCGACATTACTCTTTTCCGTCCGTTCTCTTCTTTTGTTCTTCCCTTCTCTACTTTTCCCTTTTTATATTCTCCTCTCTTTCCTGCCCTTCACACTGCTATCACTCCCTTTCCTCCTCCTCTCCAGTCCTATCACAACCCTCCATTTGTCTTTCCTTTTGTCTTCTTTAACCACTTCAGCCCGAGCCTCTTTTTCTCTTTTTGACACTTGTTGTGTACAAGTTAAAATCTATTCTTTTTTTTTTTTGGTAGAAAATTACTTAGAACCCCCAAACACACACACACACACACACACGCATATATACTTTTTTTTTTTCTCAGACACCCTAGAGCAGGAGGTCTCAAACGGTTGGCCCTCCAGCTGTTGCAGAATTACAATTCCCATCATGCCTCTGCCTGTGGGAGTCATGCTTGTAACTGTCAGCCTTGCAATGCCTGATGGAACTTGTAGTTTCGCAACAGCTGGAGGACCGCCCGTTTGAGACCCCTGACCTGGAGAATAAAATGGCGGTCATTGCAATACTTTATGTCACACCGTATTTGCACAGTGGTCTTACAAGCGCAATTTTTTTTTTTTTTGTCTTCCACTGCAATTTTTTTTGGAAAATATACACTTTTTTTTGTTAAATAAGACAACAGTAAAGTTAGCCCAATTTTTTTCTATATTGTGAAAGATAATGTTACGCTTCAAAATTGCTCCCGCTTCTGAAATGGCGAAAAACTATAGCACTTTAAAATCTCCATTGGCGACATTTAAAAATTTCTACAGGTTACCAGTTGTGAGTAAGACAAGACCCCTTTCCCACTGGAGGCATTTTTTCAGGCACTTTAGCGCTAAAAATATTGCCTGTAAAGCGCCTGAAAAAAGCCTCAGCTGCAATCCCAGTGCTTTCACACTGGGGCGCTGCACTGGCAGGGCGTTACACAAAAAGTCCTGCCAGCAGGTTCTTTGCAGTGCTGTAGGCGCGGTGAAAATCAATGGGCAGCGCCGCTGGAGCGCCGTTTTGTGGGTGATTGTAACCCTTTTTCAGCTGCCCTGCTAGCCGCAGAACAGCGCCGCTAAAACAGCGGTAAAGTGCCGATAAAAATATTGGCGCTTTGCTGCCGCCAACATCCAGGCGCTTTCAGTGTGAAAGGGCTCTTATAGAGGAGGTATAGATATAAAATTATTGCTCTCGCTCTAACGATCGTGGTTATACCTCGCATGTGTGGTTTGAACACTGTTTTCTTATGTGGGGTGACTTACGTATGCGTTCGCTTCTGCACACGGGCTCGGCAGGTCAGGGCATTTTCTTATTTATTTTACCTGTTGTTATTTTTTATTTTTACACTGTTCTTTTTTTTTTAAAAAATTTGGGTGACTTTTATTCCTATTACAAGGAATGTATTACAGGACCTCTTAAATATGAGATCTGGGGTCAAAAAGACCTCAGATCTCAAATTTACACTAAAATGCAATAAAAAAATAAAATAAAATGAAATGTAATGTTATTTTAAAAAAAAAAAAAAATTCCCCTTTAAGAGCATTGGGCAGAAGTGACGTTTTGACGTCGCTTCTGCCCTCCAATGCTATGGAGCTGAGCGGGGGCCATCTTTCCCTCACTCTGCATCCAGGCAGTGAGGGGAGCGGACGCGATCGTCTACGCCGCTACCGACGGCTCCGGTAAGCAGCGGATAGGACCGCAGAGCGGCGGGAGGGGGGTGGGCACCTCTCCCGCCACCGATAAAAGTAATCTCACGGCGAATCAGCTGCAGAGACCACTTTTATCATAAAGAGAAACGCACGCCGTTTCTGAAAATACCAGGGTTATGGCAGCTAGCTGCTGCCATAACAACGGTATTTAGGGTCAGAATACCGACGTACGGGTACAGTGATTTGCGTGAAGTGGTTAACCCCCACTTTTATATTGCTTTCCTTTCTTTTCCACTTGCCTTATCCTTCCTCTTTCTATTTTCTTCTCCCCTCATCCCTTACCTTCTGTCCTTTTTTCCGTAGTACCCCTTCCTGCTCTGCTCTCCTTTCTTTACCTTTCCCCTATAAATTGCAAGCAGCATGAGACAATGCTACAATAGCACTAATGAGAATTTACTAGGGTGTCTAACACTCAGTATTGATTTAGATTGAAGTTAAAGCTAAACTCTGGTTACAAAAACTTTAAAGGGTAAGTTCACCTTTTACAGAAATCCCTCTTGGATTTCAAAACCCCAGGCAGGCTGTCATGCGCCTTTTACTGAGGAGTGGCTTCCTTCTGGCCACTTCACCATAGAGGCCTGATTGGTGGAGTGCTGCAGAGATGGTTGTTCTTCTGGAAGGTTCTCCTCTCTCCACAGAAAAATGCTGGAGCTCTGTCAGAGTGACCATCAGGTTCTTGGTCACCTCCCTGACTAAGACCCTTCTCCCCTGATAGCTCAGTTTGGCCGGGCGGGAGAGTCATAGGAAGAGTCCTGGTGCTTCCAAACTTCTTCTTTTTACGGATGATAGAGGTCAGTGTGCTCATTGGGACCTTCAATGCTGCAGAAATGTTTCTGTACTCTTCCCCAGATCTGTGCCTCCATACAATCCTGTCTCGGAGGTCTACAGACAATTCTTTGGACTTCATGGCTTGGTTTGTGCTCTGACATGCACTGTTAACTGTTGGACCTTATATAGACAGGTGTGTGCCTTTCCAAATCATGTCCAATCAACTGAAATTACCACAGGTGGACTCTAAATGAGTTGTAGAAACATCTCAAGGATGATCAGTGGAAACAGGATGGACCTGAGCTCAATTTTGAGTGTCATGGCAAAGGCCATTTTTAATAAATTTGCAAAGATTTCAACCAAACTTCTTTCATGTTGTCATTATAAAGTATTGTTTGTAGAATGTTGAGGAAAATAATGAATTTAGTCCATTTTGGAATAAGGCTGTGACGTAACAAAAATGTGAAGCGCTGTGAATACTTTCCGGGTGCACTGTATATATCCCAGGATCCGGAACAAGCAAAGTGCATTTCTTTCGCCTAGGCGAATGACACGTGGGGTGGGGAGGGGGCGAGGGGCGGATGGGTGGGCCAGTGCTTTGTTTAACGCTTGCCGCCCGCCAGCTGTCATTTGACAGCCAGGCGGCGCAGCTCTCGTTCTTGGAGGACGTCATATAACGCCCTCGCCTTCCCAGCCCACCAGGGGGCGCGCGCGCCCGCCGTGTCACTGGGCACCCAATGCGCGTGCCCAGCGGCCGCGATGTCCGCCGGGCACCCGCAATTGCCCGGTAAAACGGCAGGACCGTGGATCTGTGTGTGTAAACACACAGATCCATGTCCTGTCAGAGGAGAGGAGACCGATCTGTGTTCCCAGTATAGAGCAACACCGATCGGTCGTCCTCCCCTTGTGAGTCCCCTCCCCCTTCAGTTAAAAACACTCCCTAGCAACATGATTACCCCTCGTTCACCCCCTAGTGTTAACCCCTTCCCTGCCAGTCACATTTATACAGTAATCAGTGCATTTTTTTAGCACGGATCGCTGTATAAATCTGAATGGTCCCAAAATAGTGTCAGAAGTGTCTGACGTGTCCGCCGCAATATCGCAGTCACAATAAAAATCGCAGATCGCCGCCATTACTAGTAAAAAAAAAAAAAAAAAATAATTAATATGCTATAAATCTATCCCCTATTTTGTAGGCGCTATAACTTTTGTGCAAACCAATCAATATACGCTGCTTGTGATTTTTTTTTTTTTTAATCAGAAATATGTAGACGAATACGTATCGGCCTAAACTGAGGAAAAAATGTGTTTAAAAAAAAAATATATATTTATAGAAAAAAGTAAAAAATATTGCGTTTTTTTCAAACTTGTCACTCTTCTTTTGTTTATAGCGCAAAAAATAAAAACCGCAGAGGTGATCAAATACCACCAAAAGAAAGCTCTATTTGTGGGGAAAAAATAAGAAAAATTTCATTTGGGTACAGTGTTGCATGACCGCGCAATTGTCATTCAAAGTGCGACAGCGCTGAAAGCTGAAAAATGGCCTGGGCAGGAAGGGGGTGAAAGTGCACTGTATTGAGATGGTTAAAAAAAAAAAAAAAACGAAATAAAGGACAAGTGCCTGATTTCTGCAGCGGAGGGGTGGATGGGAGGCAACATACCCTGGGAGGGCGAAGAGCCACTTTTAAATAGATGTGTCGTGTGCGCCAAACCCAGATACTATTGCCATATAAATTTGACAGTGACCTCATCAATGGACGGCACATAACGTGAGCAGAGAAGCAGGCTCCACCCACTACATGCTGCCTGCAGAAAACTACAGGAGGGGGGCGGAGACCAGACCAGTCGCCCAGCACAAAGAGAGCGAGAAGTAGTGACCGGTCTTTATTACAGGAAGCTCTGCCGCCATGATCCATTAGCTTTCAGAATACTGGTAGTTTTCGGTACACAGAGGGATGCCGTACCCCAGAGCTTACCCTACACTAACCATACCTAATACTAACCCACCCCACGGAGAATGGGTCTTGGCACCCATCTGAATAAACCGCTTATGCTGAAGACCAGCTCCCCTACACCAAAAGATACCAGCACAGAATTTTTGATGCCAAAATCTTCTTCTTGTCCCCCCCCCTTTCTGAGTGTTGATGGGACTGATTATTATAAGTTGTAAAATTACACCTTTGAACGGGGTTGTGGGGTTGTGGGGGGGGGGGGGGGGGGTTGGTTTAGTAGGAATCTTACAGTGGATTTTAAATTAAATCGATTGTCTTGCAAATCATTTTTGTGAAGTGTGTTTTGCTGTGTGGCACACAGGTTCCTCTGAACAGCTTCTGAGCCCGGAGTGTTGGAGAACATCATTGAAAGCTATTGGATGCTACAGCCCCAGAGTCCCCCCGAACAACGTGAAATCGGATAACAAAGACCCTCTCATGTTTCCAAACTGCAGCAATAAAACAATGTTATCGGCTGAGCAGGTAATGATATTCCTTGGAGCTGCAAGTCTATAATCCCTTTTTTGCAAGATATAGTCATATGGTACTTAAAGAGGAGGTCCAGCCTGGGTGAAAAAAATTAAAAGTCAGCAGCTACAAATACTGTAGCTGCTGACTTTTAATATTAGGGCACTTACCTGTCCAGGGTTCCCAGAATGTCGGCACCCCGGCTGATCTTTGGTTCGGCTGTCGGTGCAGCCGCAACCATTCCTGGTAAGGGCACCCGGCCTTTCGGCTTCACAGCCGGTTCCCTACAGCGCATGCTAATTGGTCCGGCGGCCGAGGAAGAAGGATGGGGCCGAATTTCCTGCGAGATCGGCCCGGGGACCAGAGTTCTGTCAGAATTGACGACCCATCAAATCTGGTAACGGAAGTTACGTTCTGTCACCGCCATCTTGGTACACTCCGCACTCAGCCACACTAAGCCTACAGTCTGAAGTCGCCAAGCGGACATCTTGTTACACCCACCGCAGTCTTGCATTTCACACTTATTTTTACCAGTAAACTGAGCTTATATCGTAACATACAGGATTTTCAGTGACACTGTTTTGATGTTGAATCTTATAAGCAGCGGAAAGCCTGCTGATCTCACAGGATTGCTAATCTGACAGAACACCGCTCCTTTTATAATTCAACATCAAAACAGCGAGACGGATTTCAAAATCCTGTATTTCAATATATGGTATATGCTCAGTTTACTGTTAAAAATAAATGTGCAATGCAAATCTCTGGTGGGTGTAACAAGATGTCCGCTTGCCGCCTTCTCACTGTATCGTTACTGCGGCCGAGTGCGGGGTGTACCAAGATGGCCGTGACGGAACATCACTTCCGTTACAAAATCTGACAGGTCGCCTAATCTGACGAAACGTGAGTCTCCCCAAAATGGGGAACGGTACCTGTCAAAAACAGGTATCCGTTCCCCCCTCCCCCTGAAAGGTGCCAAATGTGGCACCAGAGGGGATGAGGAGATGGATAAGCGGAAGTTTCACTTTTGAGTGGAACTCCACTTTAAGTACAATAAATCATCAACTGCAAAGAGCCAACTTGCTTCATTGCTGCTATCCCCCTTTATAGTTGCACATGCTCTCTCTAGGGGTATACTCATGTCATCTAGTGGCTGTTATGGGGTACTGCAACATGGCACAAAGCACACATGCCTGTGATCTACTTGCAGATTCCTGTCTTCTGCAGTCGTGGAAACCTCCATTTATCCTAAAAACATGGAAAGGTTCTCCACTGGGTTTTTTAGCAGCAAAGTAAACGAAATGTATATTTGTCAAAAACTGATTATTTTATTCAATGAAAAATTTCAAATATACAGAGTTTAAAATATGAGCTGTGGTTGATGACATAAAAAACAGGGTAACCAAAATTGATGGTGACTTTATACATCATAGTAACAATGTGTTACAAATTACGTTACACCATAGGATGCATAAGAATACCCCAGTGCATTTCGACCCCTACATCGGTCTTCTTCGGGGGGGTTTAGTATTCTAGAAAATGCATCAAAAAAGTTTTTACCGTTTATACTTTACATTTTGGCAACATTACAGTAAGAGTAGAAAATGACTTCATGCATACTATCATATATAAACCATACATTGCTTCTTATCTGCGATGATATATTTACCCTTCAAATAATGGACCTTGCGTAACCAGAGATTTGAAAACTGCTGCAGTCAAGTGATCCTGGACCTCCGCGTGCCTCCTCAGTGTCCCCCCCAGGTGAGCCCCCAATCCACAGGGCTTGCAAGGAGCCACGTACTTTGACCCCAAGAAGGGGGGGGGGGGGGCACCTGCAATTTGTAATTTAGGCAATGCATAGTAGCCCATTATGCTTTACCTTTACAGGGAAATAAAAGAGGAAGTAAAACCCATGTTTTTTATGTTTTACCTTTCAGTGTTAGGGACGTAGTGAAAGATGCCAAACTTGGCAAGGATATATGCGCTCGTATGCAAAATTCAAGATTGGGTGTTGGAAAGCCAATCTTTATGAAAAAATTAGTGCAAGAATGTAAATGATAATTAATGGGGTATCCATCCAGCCAGTGTGTCCCAAAAGAGACGCTTACTGTTCTGCCTTCGTCTCATGATATGAGCATTATTGGTCCTCCAGGGATCACCCCAAGATCCACTGGAGGGGAGTGGCTCTTAAATACAATCAAATTCATACTGATTGGAGCGTCGCAGGTGTGGTCCCCCCCCCCCTTTTCCTCCCATCCCCACCATGATGGTCCCCGCCGCCACTGGCGGCATCGACGTGGCCCCCTAGGCATTCCGGGAGGCCAAAGGCTCCGGCATCCGCCGGCGTCTTCGCCACAAATGCATGACCCCTTGCCGCGCATGACGTCACAAACACATCTAACTGCAATCAAGGGACACCGCCACCCCAGTGGCCAAAAGCACAACTGCGGGGATGCTATGGGGAGAATCGTGAAGAGTCACGTACCCCCCACCGTGCCAGGAAGCCGAGCGGAGAAGGAGGCACATCCCCCAAAAGAGAGACCCAAAGGAGGAGCAGCACGGCCTGTCACAGGAATCTGTTGAAAAACAAACAAAATGTATGGCAGTTATACAAAAGCATTTTAATTGGTATTTCAATCTTATATTGTTAGTTTATTCATATTCCTTTTTCTTCATATTAAATATTTATATAGACGTTCTAATGAGCAATACATGAGGTGTATCTTCCCAAGATAGTGAGAAAAGGGGGTTCTAGGGGGGAAAACTGTTTATATACATATCTATACAGTCCAAGAACAATTTTTCTGGACTGGACATTGATAGTTTATTTTAATTCAACATTGATCCTCCCTAAGGACCTAGCTAGTTTTCCTGATGCAAAACCTTTAACCACTTAAGGACCGAGCCTCTTTCTGAGATTTGTTGTTTACAAGTTCAAAACTGTTTTTTTTGCTAGAAAATTACTTAGAACCCCCAAACATTATACTTTTTTTTTTCTAACACCCTAGAGAATAAAATGGCAGCCGTTGCAATACTTTCTGTCACACCGTATTTGTGCATCGGTCTTACAAGCGCACTTTTTGGGGAAAAAATACACTTTTTTGAATTAAAAAATAAGACAAAAGTAACGTTAGCCCAATTTTTTTACATTGTGAAAGATAATGTTACACCGAGTAAATTGATACCCAACATGTCACGCTTCATAATTGCGCCCGCTCGTGGAATGGCGGCAAACTTTTACCTTTAAAAATCTCTATAGGCGATGTTTAAAAAATTCTACAGTTTGCATGTTTTGAGTTACAGAGAAGGTCCAGGGCTAGAATTATTGCTCTCGCTCTACAGATCGCGGCGATACCTCACATGTGTCGTTTTCATATGCGGGTGCTACTCATGTATGCATTCGCTTCTGCACGCGAGCTTGTTGGGATGGGGTGCATTTTTTTTTTCTTATTTAATTTACCTTTTATTTTTTATTTTTACACTCTTTTTTTCTATGGGCTTCGCTTCCGCCCTGCAATGATATGGAGATGGGTGGGGGCCATCTTCCCCTCACTCATCTCCATGTCAGGCTAGGGAATGGATCTGGACGGCTCTGGTAAGCGGCAGGGGGCACCGCAGCGTGGCGCGCGGGGGGGGGACCTCTCCCACCACCAATAAAAGTGATCTTGCGGCGAATAGCTGCTGCCATAACAACGATATTCCTCTTCAAAGTACCGACGTATAAAGACAGTGGTCTGTCCGGAAGTAGTTAAGAAAGGGTGCATGAGAAATGGACTCGTTTAGGCCTGGAAAAACGGTAGCCTGGAGTCCAAATATCCATCTTTGTTTGTGTTGGAGTAGTGTTTTGTTACAATCACCGCCTCGATCTGGTATATGAATTTGATCGGGGACGGTGAAAAAAACTTTGGGCATCCTATAGTTGTACTGTAGGACTACATGTCTGCCTAGGGGAAGGTATCTTTTCCCAATTTCCATACTATAGACATGTTTCGAAAATTCTACACCAGAATTTCTGCTTGGTTTTGCCTATATAGAAGGCCCCACAATCACATACCATCATATGAACAACTCCATTTGTTTGACAGTTGGCAAAATGTTTGGGATTAAAGATTTGGCCATTTGGGAGAGGAAAGGTTTTTTTCTTTTCTGATTAGAGGGCAATAGGCACAATGCCCACATGGGTAGGAGCCATAAAGGGAGCAGTGTTTTATGTTGGGCTTTTTTTTCTGATACTTGCTTTTGATTTGCTTTATCTTTTCGAGAAGAAACTTGTCTAAAGGTAATTGAGGGAGTCTCAGGTAGAAATTGTTGAACTTTATAATCATCTGTAAGTATGAACCAGTGTTTCTGAATGATTTCTCTGATTTGTTGAGTAAAACGCATAACTATGTGCATAGAATCAATATCCTTGTCGCCCTCTGATTTGTGTTTAAATAAGAGATCTTCCCGTGGTTGTTGGACCTTTCTATTATAGGCTTTGCGCAAGCAGCAACGGCTGTAGCCTCGTTCAAGCAGCCTGTTTTGAAGTTTCAGGTACATTGATGTCGTCGATGTACCTGAGCCATGTGGAGACATAGCCCAGGTACTCGACAAGATCCTCACCATTGATTATTTTTTATGCACTGGTGTGAACAATGCCATTGGAAACCATATAACCTACTTTCCATGCTTTTTAGACGCAAAAAAAAAAAAATGCACTGGATTGCATATGGTGTGAACTGACTCTAAGGGAAGAACTCCCCAACGGAGTCACAGACCGCAGTGAAAACATGATTGCGGTTCTTTTCCTTCTCCAGTCAATCTAGAAATTTAAATAACATTTTTAAAAATGCCTGAAATTGGTCTTCAACATATTTCTGATTGCTGTATTTACTAATATAGCTTATGGATTGTTTATGGACATTCAATTCGCAGGTCCTGGAGACTATCAAATGGCTTTCAGACTTCTTCTACAAACTGCGTTTGTCCAAGTCGGACTTTCAGAGCTTCGGCTTACTGTCCAAGTGGAGTCTGTACATGTCAGAAGTGAAGATCTTCCTAGAATATCTGGTGAAAAGTCTAATTGACTACGAGGTCCTCAGCATCAAATTGGAGCCCATGGGAAGCCACACTGTGCAGACAGGTAATGACCCATTTCATTAGTATCGCAGATATTATTTGGCTTTATCCTACACTATGCTGTGATATACAGTGCCTTGCAGAAGTATTCACCCCCCCCCCCCCATGGCTTTTTACTTATTTTGTTACATTACAGCCTTTAGTTCAATTTTTTTATCTGACTTATATGTGATGGATCAGAGCACAATAGTCTAAGTTTGTGAAGTAAAATTAGAAAAATATATACATAAAACTATTTTTCAAAAAAAAAAAAAACTGATAATTGGCATGTGCATATGTATTCACCCCCTTTATTATGAAGCCCATAAAAAGCTCTGGTGCAACCAATTACCTTCAGAAGTCAAATTTTTCAGCGTAGGGGGTTCCCCTTAAAATCCATATCAGACCTAAGGGACATTGTCGCCTCCCTCTCGCTGCAATAGGAAAATGTGTTTTTCCTATTGCAGCGAGCGCAAGATGTATAGTACCCTGTCGACGAGAACCAACGCTGCTATAGGATTGCGCTGGAAACATTCTCGCAGGCAGGTGCTGTAGCTGTCCTTGTGTCATATTGGGTCCGGCGGAGTTCCGGCGGGAAGATTTGAAACAAGTCCATCGGATTTTCGACCGAAAGGGTCCATCGGAAGCCCACACACGGTCGGATTGTCCGCCGGATTCGGTCCATCAGACCAGTCTGGTCGAAAAGTCCGCTCATGTGTACGCGGCATAACCCAGACTTGTACTTCTCAACAACGTTGTCGCTTACTTGTTTGGAGAGTTCCTTGGTCTTCATGGCAGTGTTTGGTTAGTGGTGCCTCTTGCTTAGGTGTTGCAGCCTCTGGGGCCTTTCAGAAAGATGTGTATATGTAATGACAGATCATGTGACACTTAGATTGCACACAGGTGGACATCATTTCACTAATTATGTGACTTCTGAAGGTAATTGGTTGCACCAGAGCTTTTTATGGGCTTCATAACAAAGGGGGTGAATACATTCGCACATGGCAATTGTCATTATTTTATTTCTGAAAAATAGTTTTATGTATATATTTTCTAATTTTACTTCACCAGACTATTGTGTTCTGATCCATCACATATAATTCAGATTAAAAAAAATTGAACTAAAGTCTATAATGTAACAAAATAGGTAAAAAGCCAGGGGGGGGGGGTGAATACTTTTGCAAGGCACTGTAGCTCCCAACTGTCCCTGATTTGGAACAAAGTCCCTCTGTCCCTCTTTCCTCCTCATTGTCCCTCATTTTGGTCTGATCTATATAGTTGTATATAAAATGTACTATTTATCTATCAAAAAGTGTTTCCCAGTGCTAAACCTTTCATCCAATCTCTAAATCACTGCATTTGTAAATACTAAAAGCCAATATAAAGGAATAGTAGTGGTAAAAAGCACTTGTGGGTTTAACCAATCATTTTTTTTGTACAATTCTCCTTTAAGGGGGGGGGGCAGGGGGTGTGTCCTATGCCTACATACTTTTGCTAATAGGTGTTCCTCATTCTCATTTCAGATAGTTGGGAGGTATGCATTAATGGTTTTAACAAAATCTAAAAATCTGGTCTTAAACAGTTTTTGTATAGAAAAAAAAAAACAAACTATCATACCATGCGCTATATTCACAGTCTTATTGCTTCCAGGGCTGAAATCGCTGCATTCAGTGCTTACGGAGCTTTTCAAGCCCTGGCTGATGGTTTTGGATTCAATAGAGAACAGGTATGTCTCCTTTTGGCTGCTGTTGTTTTTTTTTTTTGTACATTATCTCTGTTTTTGTTCGTCCTTCACTGGTTGTTCTGGTCTCTTTCAACGATCCAAAAACACACTGGTTCCACATGAATAAACCTAAATATGTCTGTCTTTAGACATGAGGGACAGGCTTTAGACCAAAAAGTCTCGAAAGGACTTTGAATTGGTCTGTGCTGCGCAAATGAATTTACAGTGATATGTTTTGTTTTTTTTTAAACAACAAACATGTTATACTCACCTGCTCTGTGTAATGGTTTTGCACAGAGCATCCTGGATTCTTCTCTTCTGGGGCACCCCAGGCCCCTCCCTCCTGCCGAATGCACCCACACCAAGCAGCTTGGGGCATCAAAATGTTCCCACCAAGTTGGGAGCATGAAATTGTCCAAAATGTCTTGGTATGCTGATGCTTTAAGGGCCCTTTCACATTGAGGAATTTTGAAAGCACTTTTGCATTAAAAAAAAAGCTAAAAAAAATAAATTCAAAGAATGCTTTCACACTTGGGCGGAGGCGCTGGCAGTGCGGTGAGAAAAATCCTGCATGCAGCATCTTTGGGAAGCTAAAAATTGTGCCCCAAAAACACCCCTCTCCATTGAAGTGCCTGAAAAGTGCCTCAAAAATTGTTCAAAAGCGCCTCAAAAATGCCCCACAGCATTTTTGGTGCAGTTTGTGAGTCACGTGTCCTTTTAAAAACCACACCAAAAGCACTCAGCGTTTTTACTGGCAGTTTTAAAGCGAACCAGTGTGAAAGGGGCCTAAGAGTTCCCTTCACTGGAACTAAGGGGCCAAGCCCAACCCCTGGAAAACAACCCCAAACCATGATCCCCCCTACACCAAATGATTTGGACCAGTGTACAAAGCAAGGTCCATAAAGGCATGGATGAGCGAGTTTGGGGTGGAGGAACTTGACTGGCCTGCGCAGAGTCCTGACCTCAACCCGATAGAACACCTTTGGGATGAGTTAGAGCGGAGACTGCAAGCCAGTCCTTCTCGTCTGACATCAGTGCCTGATGTCACAAATGCAACTCTGGAAGACCTGGTCAAACATTCCCATAGACACATTCCTAAACCTTGTGGACAGCCTTCCCAGGAGAGTTGAAGCTGTTTTATAGCTGTAAAGGGTGTGGCCAACTCAATATTGAACCCTACGGACTAAGACTGGGATGCCATTAAAGTTCATGTGCGTGTAAAGGCAGGTGTCCCAATACTTTTGACAATATTGTGTATGTTTCTTTAAATCAGATGTTTGCAGTGAGGCAGAGGTTCTTACAAAAAAGCTGGCGGAGGCTCCTACAAAATACAGTAAACCCCTCATCATTTTAATTAAAGGAAATTGACAATCTACTCTTTGCTGTAATGTATTTATTTATTTTTTTTTACTGAAAAGCATCTGGTGCACTTGGGTGTCAAAACTTTGCATCTGCCTCCTGTCTTTACATCCACGATACTGGTAAATAAGGGGGAAGGTTGGGTCATTAAAAATGAAGCACCTCAAGAGAAGATCAACGGTACAGGAATTATGTTGCATAATATATATATATATATATATATATATATATATATTTGTATGCATTAGCTGTAAGCAATGTGTTCAGTTCATTGGACCTCACGTGGTTCTAAAACTGGGTGTCACTGAGCCATAGACTGGACCATTTCTGCATGGAAGAAATGCTGTTCATTGGCCAGATGCTTTTTCTAAAATATGTGGGAGACCGCTGAGTTTTAAGGCTAAGTCCACCTTTTAGAAAAAAATATTACATTTACTTAGATGCGCATTTTTTTTTTTTTTTTTTTCTGGCAAATACCGTATATTTTTTTTCCATAGGAGCCTACAAAGCATTACATCAGTGGATTGTTGGTGTTCTGCAAGGCTCCTGTTGTCTCTTTCCTTAGATCTCTGTCCGTACCCAGGTACGAGCTTTCAAATTGCTGGAGGAAGTGTCACTGGGCACTGCAGTCTTATGTTCCACTGAGAACGCCAGTGCACAGATGAACTTGTAGGACAGGACTTGTAGTTCATTCATTCACAGATCTCTGTGAATGAAGGATGCGGCTGGGCTGGCAGAAACCTCAAACATGACAGGCACTGCATGGAAGAAGAACCTGGGCACGCTGTCACCCTAAATACAGGTGTAGTATGGTGCAAAAGGTAGAGTTACCCTTTAACCCCTCCCAGCTGACTGCACACATGTGACATGGGAATTCATAGATCGGCAACTCCTATCCTCATATTGATTAGTGGTTCCAAATGAATAAGAACTACTGCAGTAGGGAACAGAAACCAAAGATACGCTTCTTTCCAAATAACTGTTCTGCTTTATTATGATGCAATTGAAGGTTTTTATACACATGATTACGTAGGTATCACATTAAAGAGGGAGTCCACCTAAAAAAAAAAAAAATATTAAAAGCCAGCAGCTACAAATATTGCAGCTGCTGACTTTTAATAAATGGCCACTTACCTGTCCCAGGGTCCAGCGATGTCGGCAGCCGACGCCGATCACTCGTTGCCGCCGCCATCCTAGCTGAGAGAATCAGGAAGTGAAGCGCTGCAGCTTCGCTTCACGGTTCCCTACTGCGCATGCGCGAGTCGCGCTGCGAGTCTTAACTGGTCCCCGCTCTCTCCTGGGAGCTGTGTGTTTTCCAGGAGACAGCGCGGAGGGACAGGAAGAGGCATAGACTCCCATGGGAGTCTATGCCGGAAGTGGGTGCAAATACCTGTCTTAGACAGGTATCTACACCCCCCTCCCCCTTGAAAGGTGCCAAATGTGACACCGGAGGGGGGGAGGGTTCCGAAAAAAGTGGAAGTTCCATTTTTGTGTGGAACTCCGCTTTAATATTACAATTGAATGTTTATGGTAACAAGGGGCGTAACATAGGCAGGCTAATTCTAATCAGGTCTCGAAAGAATGCAAACATTTACTGAAAACATTATTATTGCCGTGTGCACAGTGAGGACAGTGTACAATACATACAAAATAGAATACAAATATATACAGAACTTACAAATTTCCTTTACACATGTATGCGACCTCACAAAAGTGGGCATTTTTTCCCACGGGCCCGCATATTTGCACATCTCCCTTTGTGCTAGGAGAGCGACACACAGGATCTCAGCGGGAGCCCTGGGTCTCGTACTAACAATCAGAACCTGGGACCTGGGGCTGCGGGTCACCTGATCGCTGTAATCGCCTCTGATTGGCTATAACAGTGATCAGTCACTGTGAGCCTGCCCCTTTGTTTACTTCCTCTTCTGAATGAAGAGGACGTTGCATTGCATCTTTCTCTCCCTGCATGTGAGGAAAATGTAAACAAACCAAAGTGTGTTAAAAAAATATAAATATATATGTAAAAATGTAAAATTAGGCCCCTTTTACATTGGCGCCTATATACAGTGGATTCCGCTTGCTCATCGGGGGGGATCGCTCCGCTGAGCAGAGCGGACATGGGCACCGTCCCGCTCTCCTCTATAGGGAGATTGGATGGAAACAGACCGCCTGTCCTTTTACATCTGATCCGATCTGCTAAATGGGTGGAAAATAGGACCACCATCCGTCTGGTCTTTATGCGTAGGATTGAGTCAGATAGCGGCGGGTGTCGGCAGACGCCTGTCCGCTGACATCCGCCGATCCATAGAGGAGACTGCAAGGTCCGATTGGGTCCACCTGAAAAACTGACAGGCAGAGCTGATCGGAAAGCCCTTGTGAAAGGACCCTAAATAATAAAAATTGAATAAAGAGAGAAAAAAAAATCACAAGATCAAGGTCTTCCAGGATTAGTGTTAGGGTCAAGGTTGGGGGTCAAAAGTTATGGTAATCCTATTTTGGGTAGAATTAAAAAAAAAAAAAAAAAAAAAATGTTTTTAATTTAGTGTCATTGTTTTAGGTAGGAAAAAAAAAAAAAAAAAGCACACTATTGTTTCTGGGCTGTACTACGGGTACAAACAACCACTAACATAGACATACCGTATTTTTCGCTCAATAAGAGGCACCTGACCATAAGACGCTCCTAGGTTTTAGAGGAGGAAAACAAGAAAAAAAAATATTCTGAACCAAATGGTGTACTAAAATATTTACCAGTGCCCAAGAAATGCAGCCTGACCATTGCCATTAATGCAGCCTGACCATTGCCATTAATGCAGCCTGACCCTTGCCATACATGCGGCCTGACCCTTGCCATACATGCGGCCTGACCCTTGCCATACATGCGGCCTGACCCTTGCCATACATGCGGCCTGACCCTTGCCATACATGCGGCCTGACCCTTGCCATACATGCGGCCTGACCCTTGCCATACATGCGGCCTGACCCTTGCCATACATGCGGCCTGACCCTTGCCATACATGCGGCCTGACCCTTGCCATACATGCGGCCTGACCCTTGCCATACATGCGGCCTGACCCTTGCCATACATGCGGCCTGACCCTTGCCATACATGCGGCCTGACCTGTTCCATTGCTCGGGCTGCTCTGTCTTCTCAGCAGGTGTCAGGCCCAGCTGGGAGATCACCCGGCGCTCGCAGGGGGCCTGGGATGTCTGTCTTCTGGGACTAGCATGGGGGGGGGCAGTGCCTGTCGTATATTCGCACCTTAAGACGCAAAGACATTTTCCCCCATGTTTTTGGGGGGAACATAGTGCGTCTTATGGTCCGAAAAATACGGTATGTGGTATTGCTGCAATCAGGAGCTGGAGAATTTATTTTGGATTGTTCTTTTGATAATAGCAAATCATAATAGAAAGAAATATACAGCTAAATTACAAAAAAAATGATTTTTTATTTTATGATTTTGGGCCAGTTTCCTTTTGATGATAAAAAATCAGGAGTTATCCGTTACCATTTTCCACCAAAAGAAAGCCCAAAAGTAGCTGTGATGATATGTACAGGTTTATAAACACATGTCAAAGTTGCAAAACTGTGCTTGGGCATTAACATTTGTTTTACCCTTACGCGTGAAGGGGTTAAAGCGGGAGTAAACCCATCAATGTAACATTTTCAAAAAACAATTACATTCCCGGCATGCTGGGAATGCTAACTGCACATTGGTTGTGCTCTCAAGCAAAATGTCAAGCCATCCAATGGCTGGTGTCATAACTGATCACATGTGCAGCATCATGGCAGTTGAAGATTAAACAGAGGCCAAGATGGCAGCTTCCTTGGCTGAAAACGATAGGAGGGTTTACTTCCACTTTAAGCATTCTGATCTTGTTTCTTTCACACGTTTAATTGGTCGCTCAGCAGATTCTAAGTTGAATAGAAATGTTATCAAGATAAGTGAGCACCAAACACCTTGGGAAAAGCCAATCTATACTGTATCAATGCTATTTTATCTGTACTGACCTGTAAAGCGTTAAGGCACATATAGAGTAATACATCCCTTGACTTGTTTCAATCTGTCTTATTACCTTTTAGCACTCAGCGCTGTTACCCCTGGCTAGAGAATGACACCCCCACTGCAATGGGGATGGTCCAGCTGTTTTCTGATTGTATCCTCACCCTACACCAGAAATTCCAGGGTGAGTAAAGTACTAAAGTACTTGCATCGTCTCATCTCTTTTGTTACTGTGGTTCAGCTGCACTCCTTATTCACACAGATTTCAGTGTGTTTGATAACCATTTCTGTGACCTTCTTGCAGATCACCTGCTGCCCGGCCAGCGAGGGGCGCTGTGGCTGCACCTAATGCACTATTGTGAATCCTGTACCGCCCCCATGAGCCCAGAGTACATCCTATTTGCCTACCACACAGAATACATAAAGCTACCCTGGAAGGACATGTACCCCGACCAGATGCTAATGGAGGAATTCTTCAAAGTAAGTCAACAAGCGCGTTTTCATTTACAGCAGAACTCAAAGTGGTTGTAAAGCCTAAACATTTTTTTTTACCTTAACCACGTAAGCCCCTGAAGGTTTTACCCCCTTAATGACCAGGCCATTTTTTTGCGATACGGCATTGCGTCAATTTAACTGACAATTGCGCAGTCGTGCGACGTTGTACCCAAACAAACACCACTTTTGGTGGTATTTGATCACCTCTGCAGTTTTTATTTTTTGTGCTTTTGCGCTATAAACAAAAAAAGACTATATTTTTTACTTTCTGCTATAATACATATCCAAAAAAAAAATTTATTCAGCAGTTTTTTGATATGTATTCAGCTACATATTTTTGGTAAAAAAATTACAATAAGCGTATATTGATTGGTTTACACAAAAGTTATATCGTCTACAAAATAGGGGAAAGATTTATGGCATTTTTATTATTATTTTTTACTAGTAATGGCGACGATCAGAAATTTTTAGCGGGACTGCAACATTCCGAT
The DNA here is from genome assembly GCF_042186555.1 of Aquarana catesbeiana. Classification (NCBI taxonomy): domain Eukaryota; kingdom Metazoa; phylum Chordata; class Amphibia; order Anura; family Ranidae; genus Aquarana; species Aquarana catesbeiana. Next base: position 57,952,172 of record NC_133324.1, on the reverse strand, counting down.
GGACATGGGACCAGTGACATTATTACAGTGATCAAAGCTAAACTGATCCACTGAATACTGTTTTAAATGTCACTGGCAAGCAAGGGGTAAACACTAGGGGTGAACAAGAGGTTAAGTGTGTCCTAGGGAGGTGTTTCTAACTGGGGGGGGGGTGGACTGACTGGGAGTACAGAGAGATCGCTGTTCCTAATCACTAGGAACAGACGATCTCACTGTACTTCCCTGACAGAACGGAGATCTGCTTTGTTTACATTGACAGGTCGCCGTTCTGTGGAGTGATCGCGGGTGGCCAGCCAACATGGCGGCCGCTGGACCTGCGCGTCGGCTCCCCCCCTGGGCAGCGGGCGTACGGCCACAGTGTCTCGAGCACGAAAGGACGTACATGTAGGACGTTTCGTACAATAGGGCCGCCCTGCCGCACTATATATGCGGTGGGCGGTCCTTAAGTGGTTAATGCATTCGTTGCATTAAGGTAAAAAAATGTTTAGGCATCGATTTTGGCCCCTAACCCCCTCTTATATTTACCTGAACCTCATTTGATCCAGCGCCGTGCACGTCTGCAGCTCTTCTCTCCCCTCACTACAGGGTCTCACTGGCTTTGCTGGGGGAACCTGGAGCCATTGGCTCCCAGTGCTGTCAATCAAAGCCAGTGACGGGGGGGGGGGCGGGGGGCGGTCCCGAGTCCTGCTGTCTGTGTTAATGGATGCAGCAGCGGGGCTGGGGAGCAAGCATGGAAAATTGCCCCCATGGGAAGCGGGCTTCCTGTGGGGGCAATGGACAAAGAGGAGGACCCGGGAGCGCTGGCGGGGGGATCCGAGAAGGTTCAGGGCCACTCTGTGCAATTCCATTGCATAGAGCAGGTCAATTATAGAGATGATTGTTATTTAAAAAAATAAAATAAATCCTTTACAATTATTTTAAGACAAACTTCTAAATACTTACTTGAAATACTTATATTTTTAGGTTTGTGATGCGTTCACCTCTGCCACACTGCACCGACAGAAGGGTGACACCATCATTTCCTATGTCCACCTTTCAGCTTCCTGTGTCACCACCTTGCTATTATAAGAAGTCAGTGTTATGATGATGCTGAATTATTGTCCAGTGTGCAGGCAGATATACATAGTTACATAGTAGGTGAGGTTGAAAAAAGACAAAAGTCCATCAAGTCCAATCTATGTGTGTGATTATATGTCAGTATTACATTCTATATCCCTGTATGTTGCGGTCATTCAGGTGCTTATCTAATAGTTTCTTGAAGCTATCAATGCTCCCCGCTGAGACCACCGCCTGTGGAAGGGAATTCCACATCCTTGCCGCTCTTACAGTAAAGAACCCTGATGATGAGGGAAACTGCAGATCTCTGTGAATATTGTGGTGACAATTGCTTGCTGCAGTTTAGTTCACTTCCTGGGTATAACAATGTTAACTTCCCGTCTGTAAAGGTGGACACAGCCTGGCTTACAGTGCCGGGTGCTATCTGGCTGTAGTGGTAGTCATTATATCCATGTTCCCAGTGTCTAGTGATGGTAAACACCCAACCCCCCCCCCCGGGTTCGCTTACCCCTTGTTTGTTCCCACCCTGCCTTTTCCTGCTCCCAGGGTAATAGGAGCACACCAAACCAATAGGAATTGATTATGCCAACCAGTGCTCTGATTTGGTTTGTCAGACTTCCTGCATCCTTATCCCATTTTTGTTCTCATCTCCTAGGTGGAGCGAGGTAGTCCCAAAAGTTGCTTCCTCTTCCTGGGAGCTGTGCTGTGCGACGTGAACTGGGTGAGTGTCCTAGCAGACGCCTGGGGTCCCGTTCCTCGACCGGAAACGCACCGGATGCTGGTCTGTCTCCTCTATATGATGGTCTTCCTCACCAAAGAGGAAAAGCTCATTGATGAACCGGTGAGTATTATGACTTGTCTGTGACTCTTCTTTTTGCAATCATAAGTATGGTATTTCCAACCATGGAAACCCGGCCATTGATGAGAATTTAAAGATTCTCAGTCAAATGGATATATTTTTTTCTTTTTTGATGACTGGCTGTTGAAATTATATATGGCTAATTTAAAACTTGTTAAAATCAACTTTAACCACCCACTATCCCTATACAAGCAAAGTCGCTCCAGGTGAGTAATAAGCGGTCCACCTACTAACCACCTACTATGTCCCACAGCGGCTCCTCCTCTGACCCGCTGTTTACTCACCGAAATCCCATTCACTTTAATGGGACGGCTGGTGATGCGGCAGTGACACAACAAGGTGAGGGACGTGGCGGCAGCAGGTAAGTGGATGCTAACAGGCGCTGCCATGATGAGTCTGAAATGACAGGTGCTCTTTAAATTTAAGGACTTATTCTTGCTGGTAGTTAGAATCTTTAATATTTACAAACAAAATTAAATGTCCTAATTAAGAATAATAAGCTGTCAGGTTAGTAAAACAGCGATATCAGAACCGATTCAATCATACAGTTTGTAGTGTACACAGATTTGCAAAATAATGGGATAAAGGAATATTCCTGAATTTCACGGTTACTGTGAAATTGTGTGAATGCATCAAGGATTCAATGAATGAGTTTATCAAAAATGTAAATATTGCAAAATATACAGCCTCATGCTACATAACAAAGCTCCATTTTATGCTGAATAAACTAAATTATTAAAGTACCGTATATACTCGAGTATAAGTCGAGGCCCTAATTTTCCACAAAAAAATGGGAAAAACTTATTGACCCGAGTATAAGATGAGGGTGAGAAATGCACAGCCACTGTAAGTGGAAAAGAGGGTCAACAATGCCCATTTGCAGCCTCACTGTGCCCATTTGCAGCCATAGGTCCCCCGAACTTCAAACTCGGTAGTTAAGGGTTCCTAGATGCCCCCTAGCTGCAGCCAAAATTTGGGGGCCCGGAACCCAAAGGGTCCCGAAATGACATTGCTGCAGATGGACACAGTTGACCGAATTTGGGGCCCCATATCTTGGGGCCACTTAGTGCTAAGAACCCCAAATTTGGTGTGCAAACCCAGTGGAACTAGCACCATAAAATATCCAAAGCTGAGGTTTTTGGCACCAAGTGGCCCCGAGATACAGGGCCCCAAAAATCGGTTCAGAAAATGTCAAGAACTTTTCTGTAGCAGAGAATGACATTTTCCAAACCGGCTTTGGGGCCCTGTATCTCGGGGCCACTTGGTGCTAGGAACTCCATCTTTGGATATGTTATGGTACCAGTTCCACTGGGTTTGCACACCGAATTTGGGGTTCCTAGCACCCAGTGGCCCTGAGATACAGGGCCCCAAAGTGGGTCAGAAAATGTCAAGCACTTTTCTGCAGCAGAGAATGACATTTTCCGAACCGGCTTTGGGGCCCGTATCTCGGGGCCACTTAGTGCTAGGAACTCCATCTTTGGATATGTTGTGGTACCGCTGGGTTTGCACACCACATTTGTCGGTTTGGAAAATGAAATTTTTTGCTGCAGAAAAGTGCTTGACTCGAGTATAAGTCGAGGGGGGCACTTTCAGCACAAAAAAAGTGCTGAAAAACTCAACTTATACACGAGTATATACGGTATCTTAAATTGAAAACTATTTTTTAAAAATATTTTTATTCCAAAAGCATTTTATTAAAATAAATTTGATAAAAATAAAAAAAAAATCTAATTTAAATAGAAAAAATTATTAAAAAATTAATTTTTTTTTTAATAAAAATCATTGATTTTTATCCACCCTGGTTGGCACTTACTCATAACCTCCTACCCCCAGGACTCATACCACTATGTGTGTGTTTATATATATATATATATATATATATAATGTGTGTATGTGTGTGTGTATATGTGTGTGTGTGTGTGTATATATGTATATATATATATTATGCATACACTATCTATATAGCAATGGAACTGATCTTGTCTAATGGGAGGGCCATACCTCATACTGTTTGATGATTTTAAAGAGAATTCAATAAAGGTTGAAGAGGTGCAGTGGATTCCAGATCTTTTTATTCTCGGTCACCACCTTCCCTCTATAGATAATGTGCATTTAAAGTGACCATGCCATTTCCATGTTATCCCATCTAACAGTACCTGTGCATAGAGGCTGCTGTAGGCTCTTTGTTGCTGTTTGTCCTGTTACTCTTCTCTAGCAATCCCTAGATAGCAGCTGTGCAAACCCTGTGTAAAAATCTCCCTTCAGATATCTGCTTGGATAACATGATATTATCCCTCCTTCCCCGACTGGCTGGAAATATATAAATCCAATTGCTATAAATGTCATATACCTTTTAACAATGTAAAGCTTTTCAATGGTCATTTTCAATGAAAGTAGTGTGTAGCGCAGTTTTCTAAAGCAGAGACATAACTGAGCACAGTTTGCATTTGAAGTTATTCTTGTTTTTTAGGCAATGACTGTTTTACTTATTTTTATGCTTTTCTTGCGAATCTGTTTTGCTCCTAACCTCTCTTGTTTATCTGTTAATTACTTGTAACATCTTTTGTTTGGACAGGGGGCTTCACTGATCAATCTCTTAGGGCAAGCCGGCACTTTGTCATGGCACCTGGTGGATGCCGTCTCCTACCAGAACGTCATTGGGTATTTCAGCAGCCATTACCCACCTTCAGTGATCCTGAGCTCCCATCTGGCAGATGAGCTCCTTTTAAAGCTGCTGCGTGTCTCCGCAGGGCTCACCTCTTTTCCCGACTGCAGTATCTATTCCGTGAGTGCAAGCAGCCATGTGCTATTGTTGTTGTTTCCTGATATTCACACACCAATATCATGTTCCAGTTTACCATATAAAAGAGTTATGAGGGTCCTACGAATTGTGGTTTACAGACTGATAGTGAACATGAGTTCTGCTTATTACACCTTGCAGTTTGTAGGTAAAAGAAGATATGAGGGTGATTTTAGCTTGCAGTCTAACAGGGAACAGAAGGTATGGAGGGTCCTGCTCATTACAGCTAACCATCTAAAAAAAAACAGAACATATGAGGGCCCTGCTTATTAAAACTTGCATCTAAGAGAACAGAAGGTATGATGGTCCTCATTACAGTGTTTACTTGAATAGGAAACAGGAAGTATGAGGTTCCAAATCATTACGCCTTACAATCTAATAGTGAACATGATGTATGAGGGTCCTGGACAATCTAAAACAGAGATATAAGGGTCCTGCTCATCACTCATCACATCTTAGTGTACCTGTTTCTTAGAGCTTACTAATTAATATAGATCAGGAAGTGCAAGGGTCCTGTTTTTTTTTTTTTAGAGCTTACTATCATGTAGAGCAGTGGTTCTCAACCCTTTTAGTGCCATGACCCCTTGATAAAATTTCCCAAGTTGTGGGGACCCCTAACAGTAACATTTTCGTAGCATGTGTTGTCAGCACCCAAGGCAAGACAAGTAATTTGCACCCCTAACCCACAGACATTTAGCGCTCCCTGTGTCCTTTCCGCTCGTACAGTATTAAAACCCCTTATGGTACATTTTAGGATGTACCACTCCCTCTTTGTTCTCCTTTCTTTCCCTTTTATCTCTCTCTATCCTAATTTCTTGTTTTTTTTTCCCTCCCATCCCTCTCTCTGGTCATCTTTCTTGTTTTTTCTCTTATTCTTTCTCTCCCTTTTTCTTTGTTCCTCCCCCTCTTTTCCTCTCCCTTCCATGTATTCTCTATTTTTATTCCTTCTCTTACTCCTTTGTTTGGGGAGTTGGGATGAGTGGCAGTGCTGGGGGGAGTTCTGATCAGTCAACTTAGGTGCTCTTGATCAAGGTCATCTGTTGATCTGAGAACTGTAGTGGGAACTTTTAATGGCAACTCTAATCACAGGTAGTGTTACTCACTGTGTCTCCAGCTCTGTGGTGTCTCGCAGCAGTGACACCTATGCCGAAATCAGGAGATGGTGTCTCCTCCAGCCCCTCCCACTTCACATTCCTTACCAGTCAGCTGACCTCCAGTCTCTGCCCCCCAGCCATGCCGTGAACTGAATAGGCGGCTGCGAAGAGGCTGAGTGGGCGGCCGTGGGCTCCAGGAACAGCCCAGCTGGGCGGCTGCGAAAAGGCTGGGAGAGCGGTGCAGGATTCAGAAACAGCCCAGGATTCGGTGACCCCTGGCAAATCATCATTCGACCCCCTGGTTAAGAACCCCCGATGTTAGAGCATGGGTTCTCAACCTGTGGCCCCCAGCTGTTGGAAGACTACAAGTCCCATGAGGCATTGCAAGGCTGACAGTTATAAGCATGAGTCCCAAAGGCAAATGTATGTTGTGTCCTGCTGTAGTTATGCAACAGCTGGAGGGTCACAGGTTGAGCACCTATGGTGTACAGAATATGACGTATGAGGATTATGTTCCTTAGAATATGCTTTCTAATATAGAACAGGAGGTATGAGGGTCCTGTTTTTTAGAGCTTACTATCTAATACAGAATTGGAGGTATGAGGGTCCTGTTTTTTAGAGCTTACTATCTAATACAGAATTGGAGGTATGAGGGTCCTGTTTTTTAGATTATATCAAATAGAGAACAGGAAGTATGAGGGTTCTGTTCCTTAGATCTTTCTATCTAATGGAGAACCGGAAGTAAGAGGGTTCTGTTTTTTAGAGCTTACTATCTAAAAGAGAATGGGAGGTATGAGGGTTTTGTTCCTTAAATCTTTCTATCTAATGGAGAACAGGAAGTATGAGGGTTCTGTTCCTTAGATCTTTCTATCTAATGGAGAACAGGAAGTATTGGGGTTCTGTTCCTTAGATCTTTCTATCTAATGGAGAACAGGAAGTATGAGGGTTCTGTTCCTTAGATCTTTCTATCTAATGGAGAACAGGAAGTATGAGGGTTCTGTTTCTTAGAGCTTACCATCTAAAAGCGAATGGGAGGTATGAGGGTTCGGTTCCTTAGAGCTTACGATCTAATAGGGAACAGAAAGTATGAAGGATCTGTTCTTCAGAGCTTACTACCTAAGAGAGAACAGGAGGTATAAGGGTTCTGTTCCTTAGAGCTTACCATCTAATAGAGAACAGGAAGGATGAGTGTTCTGCTCCTTAGAACTAACTTAGTGTTCATAATGCTGGAAGAGGTACAAAGGGAAGAAAGCCCCAGGGTTAGTTAGGGAAGGGAGCACATTTCCTGCCATACAAGCAAGTTTGGTCCATTCAGTGTTTTGTTGTTTTCACTCATCTCTAGGATGTTACTCCCAAGTGTCGGATATTCGTGCAGCAGATGGTTCAGTTTTTGGGCTCTTTGGAACAGAGCAACAAAATCAGCACTTCAGCCCTAGAGCAAGAGATGTCCAAATTGTTGGATGACATTTCCATTTTCAGCCCACCAGGTGAGCTCATTGCATCTTCCTGGGTTCTTGAATGAAAACTTCACTTTCACAGAAGATTAATACATACATTTTCTGAACAATTTATATTTTTAATGTAAAGTGGACTTGAACTCAAAATATGAAGCAAAGCGATCCTTTGCTGGTTACTATTTTAGGTTTACGTGCCCTTTAAAACAAACCAGTGCTATGAAAGTTGTGCGCAAGAAATACACGCAAAGGACAAAGGACTAATCACCAATATTGCCCCTGAATGCCCTACAACTCACCTTTTCCCCATTACTAGCTCACCATGCCTTGTTCTACACTTTGTCTCTGTGTGGCTGGACCCATCTTGGTAGAGGAAGGACTTTGCCTCCTCATTTCAGATCTGTCCTTTAATGACTGGAAGGGAATAATCGGGACGCAGTGGAAGAAATTAAGAAAGCCCAAAGTCAGAGAATAAATGAAGCACTTCAGGTCCTCGGGTACAGCTTCTTCTCCAGCTAGGAGAACAGTGATCCACACGGTAGTGACATGACCAAATCTCACTGCACATCAAGACTAGCAGTCAAAGGCAGTAGTGCCTTAGATGATCTCACACTGCTGATATAGTGCTAAAGGGTTCAGAACAGAAGTGCCTAGGCACAAGGAGTGCACTTGCTATTTTTCAGAAGGAATTCAAGACAAAGGGTGTACAATTTAGGGATCATTAACATTTCTAGGTGTTTACTATACAGTGCCTTGAAAAAGTATTCATACCCCTTGACATTTTCTACATTTTGTCATGTTACAATCAAAAACGGAAATGTATTTTATTGGAATTTTATGTGATAGACCAACACAAAGGGGCACATAATTGTGAAGTGGAAGGAAAATGATAAATGGTTTTCTAAATTTTTTACAAATATCTGAAGTGTGGCGTGCATTTGTATTCAGCCCCCCTGAGTCATTACTTTGTAGAACCTCCTTTCACTGCAATTACAGCTGCAAGTCTTTTTGGGGATGTCTCTACCAGCTTTGCACATCTAGAAAGTGACATTTCTCCAAGCGTCTTCCAGGACAGCCCATGAGACCTTGGGCTCCTCCTACCAGGACAGGAAACACGTCACCCCCACCAGATAAAAGGGCGGTCCTCCAAGCCCATGTCAGTTATTTGTGTTTCCTCCGGACGGGGGGTAACATGTTCATGGAACCTGCTCCCATAGGCCTTATAAGCAGGGGCTTTGTATGGCCTTTTTCTGGGGCATATCACTTACCTCTTCCTCTGCCAGAAGCAGCACACCGCTGGGGAGGTTGGCTGTGTTGCTGTTCTCTGTCCTCAGTGCCTGGAGAGGGCCAGGACCGGTGTGAGGTCGTGCCCCTAGCGCAGTGCATTGCACTCTAGCTCAGCTGAGCTTCGGTTGTCCTTCCCTGCCGACAGCCTGGCTGATCTGAGCAAGGAATGGAGGAAGCCGCAGCGTTCGAGGGGGCGGAGCTATTGCGCTCCAAGCTGGCCCACAGGAAGTGCCTGGAGAGGGTTACTTCCGGGGCATATGACATCATCATCGGGCGCCGGAGACGAGGTTCCAGTCTTCATAAACGGCGCGAACAGAGAACGCTGGCTGCTGGTGTTTCTTGGTGTTAAGCAGCCAGGCTGTGGATGACCAAGAGGGGCAGAATGGATCCTCCTGCAGTACCTGCACAGGCAGCGGATGCAGTTCCCAACACCAGCACCTCACAGGTAAGCCTGGGGTGTTCTGTCACCACCTTACTATCCCTGTGAGTGTTCCCTCCCCCTCCCCCCTCTGTAGTAGTGGGTGTAAGGGGACACATTTCCTCCCTCCTGCACGTGGTGTTACGGAGTGATTGTGTGGCTTTAATTACATTGTGGGTCATTTATTTTGTCTTGCAGACCAAGACTCAGGACAAGGCCCAAGCGCAGCCACTTAAAAGGAAATGTGCGGTTTGCGCAAACAAATTGAGCTCCTCATGGAGCAAAGCAGTTTGTCGCACCTGTATAGAAGGCCTAGTAAAGGATGACCCGGTTGCCTCTTGCCAGAAGATGCTTACTTCTGTTAGGGATGAGCTTGCGTCCACCTTCAGTTCCTTTAGAACGCTTAATGACAAGCTCCAGACTCCAGCAGAGAGTCCGTCTTCACTGAAAGCGTCAGTAAGCACTCCGCAGCAGGCAGAGAGTGAAGACTCTGAGGCTGAGGTCAGATCTACCCGTTCTTCTCTGGAAGAATCAGGGTCAGATACAGAGCCCAGAGATAGAGAATCCACTCGAGGCTCAAGATTTAAGTTATCTGTTGAGGATGTAGATGACTTATTAAAGGCTATCTATACTACCCTTGAATTAAAAGAGGAAGAGGTTCAGTTATCCAAACATGATCTTATGTATAAAGGATTACATAAGAGAAAATCAAGAGTGTTTCCAGTTCATAGTTCTTTGGTTGATACTATTAAACTGGAATGGGATAATCCTGAGAGAAAACCATTCTTCTCCAGTAACCTAAAAAGGAGGTTTCCTTTTGATGAGGACACTGCGCAGCCATGGAATAAGAATCCCAAGTTAGACGCACCTCTTTCAAAAGTTTCAAAAAACTCGGACCTGGCGTTTGATGATATGGGTACGCTTAAAGATCCGATGGACAAGAGGGGGGATATCCTTCTCCATAGAGCCTGGGACTCAGCAGTTGGAAACCTGAAACCAGCTTTGGCTTCCACTTGTGTGGCCAGAAATCTGGAGGTTTGGTTGACTCAGATTCAGTCACATCTGTCAGCAGGTACCTCCAGAGAGCAAATTTTAAAGTCTTTTCCTCTCCTATTTCAGGCAGTGGGTTTTTTGGCAGATTCTTCCGCTGAGTCGGTAAGAATGTCAGCCAGGACTTCGGCTCTAGTGAACTCGGCCAGGAGAAGCCTTTGGCTTAAGACCTGGTCAGGGGACTCGGCCTCCAAGTTGCGCCTTTGTGGCCTTCCTTTAACTGGCGATCATTTATTTGGCCCAGGTCTACAAGAGGCACTGGAACGCACGGCTGATAAGAAAAAGGCGTTTCCAGAGAAAAAGAGAGTTCAGACAGCCAGAAAATTTTTTCGTGGCCAAAACAGGCAACAGAGTCCTAGAGAAAAGGACAGCAGGCCGAAAAAGCATTGGACTGGGCACAAAGGCAGAGGCAAAGGGGGAGTGCTATTTAACCCTCCTCAACAGCCCGCCAAGCCGCAGTGACTTGTGTTCCCCGGTGGGAGGGAGATTGAGGGCCTTCATCCCACAGTGGGCAGCAGTCACTCTGAGCCCCTTCGTCCTGGACCTAGTGACCAACGGGTACAGGCTGGAGTTTGTTCACCAACCACCAGAACGTTTGTTGGTCACATTTCCTCCACAAGATCGGGAGAAAGCAAGGGCTCTGGGTCTCCAGATCGGAGACTTATTAGATCAAAAAGTCCTGATTCCTGTTCCTCGATCGGAGCGGGGCAAGGGATTCTATTCCCATGTATTTGTGGTCAGAAAGCCAGCAGGAAAGTTTCGACTTATCCTGAATCTCCGGACCTTAAACAAGTCCATCAGATACAAGCATTTCCGTATGGAGACGGTTTTTACAATCAAAAACCTACTATACCCAAACTGCTTTATGGCCACGTTGGACTTAAGGGATGCTTATCTTCACATCCCTATCCATCCAGCCTTCCAAAAGTTTTTGAGATTGGCAGTGAAGACGGGTATAGGGACCCGACATTTTCAATTTCAGGCCCTCCCCTTCGGTCTTTCCCCAGCCCCACGCATCTTTACGAAGGTGTTGGGGGAAGTGCTGGCTCCTCTAAGATTAAAGGCAATAACGGTTATCCCTTACTTAGACGACCTCCTGATAGTGGCAAAATCATACCAAAGGCTGTTGGAAGATCTCCAGGCTGTACAGGACTTCTTACAGTCCCTAGGCTGGCTAATAAACAAAGAAAAATCGTCCTTGATTCCGGCCCAGAAAGTAACTTATCTGGGTTACGATTTTTGCTCCGTGAACCAAAGAGTTTTTCTTCCTCAGGAGAAGATTACCAAAGTGTTCCAGACTATGTCAACATTGCAGACCAACCAGTCGGTCTCTCTGAGACAGGTGTCGAGGGCAGTGGGTCTTATGACCTCATGTTTTCCCGCAGTACCATGGGCGAGACTCCGTCAGCGTCCGTTACAAAGGTTTCTTTTAAGAAACTGGGACGGGGACGTAAGGTCCCTGGAGTCAAGGATCTGGCTTCCTGACAGGATAAAAAGAAGCCTGTGGTGGTGGAGAGCTGGTCAGCACCTAGCAGGAGGTCTCCCATGGTCCTTTCCCATTTCCCGAAGGATTACCACGGATGCGAGTTCCTGGGGATGGGGGGCCCACCTCAGCAATGCAGTAGCACAAGGAGAGTGGTCCCCAGAGGAGGCAAGGGCCTCATCCAATCAAAGAGAGCTGCTTGCAGTCCAGAGAGCCCTCCAGTCTTTTCAGATGGAGATCAGGGGTCACAACCTCCAAATCCTGTCAGACAATATAGCGACAGTCGCGTATATCAACAAGCAGGGAGGCACGAGAAGCCGGAGGCTTCAGTCCATTGCCCAGGAGATCCTTTCATGGGCAGAGGGGAATCTAGCCTCCATTTCTGCTGTACACCTGAAGGGGAAAAACAATTGCCTGGCAGATTATCTCATCCGTCACAGGATAGACCGAGACAACTGGTCCCTTCATCCCGAAGTCTTTGCAGACCTCACCAAGAGATGGGGTTATCCGGTAGCGGATTTGTTCGCAAACCGAAACAACCGCAAGACGGAGATATTCTTTTCCATGAACCCGGCAGACCAAGCCTTGGGGATCGATGCTCTGGCGAACCCGTGGCCTCCAGGCCTATGTTATGCCTTTCCGCCAATCAGGCTGATTCCAGAAGTCCTCCGGAAGTTTCGCTGGAAGAGTCAGATCTGATTCTAATTGCCCCGTTTTGGCCCAAGAGGCCATGGTTTTCCCTGCTACAGTCTCTGGTTTCAGAGCCTCCGTGGAGTCTTCCGAAAAGGGAAGACCTATTATTGCAGGGTCCAGTATCACACCCTCAGGTGGTTTCCTTAAACCTGACGGCCTGGTATCTGAAGAAAAGATACTGAGCGCCCAAGGGTTCTCTGACAAAGTAGTCAGGACTCTCGTTAATTGCAGGAAGCCAGTTACTAGAGCCATATATTCCAAAGTTTGGAAAAGGTTTAACTCGTGGTTATCTGAAAATGATAGATTAACTCATGATATTCCGTCTATTTTGGAATTTTTCCAAGAGGGTGTCGACAAAGGTCTTTCTGTTAGTACCCTAAAGGTACAGGCGGCAGCTATTAGTGTGTTCCTCCAGTTTTCTCTCCTGGAAAATCCCACTATAGCCAGATTTTTCAAATCTATCTCTAGGGCCAGACCAGTAGTAGTGAGAAGTTGTCCAACGTGGGATCTGTCCCTAGTACTTCAAACTCTGGTAGAATTTCCGTTTGAACCTCTGGAAAGTATGTCAGTTAAATTACATTAAAAACTGTGTTCCTTATAGCTGTTACCTCAGCTCGTAGGGTAAGTGAGTTGCAGGCCCTATCAGTAAGGGAGCCCTTCCTCACGATTTTTGAGGATCGAGTTGTGTTACGAACCGATCCAGGTTTTTTGCCCAAGGTGGCAAGTACATTCCACCGATCTCAAAACATTGTATTGTCAACCTTTTGTAGTTCGCCACAGGGCGACTTAGAAAGAAAATTTAGTTTTCTAGATGTAAGAAGGATTCTCTTGGTCTATCTTGAGGTCACGAAGACCTTTAGGAAAACTGATGCCTTGTTTGTCCTCTTTTCTGGAGTTCACAAGGGGAATAGTGCATCTAAAGCCACATTGGCTAGATGGATAAAGCAAGCCATCTTGGAAGCTTACAAAATTAGGGAGGTCCCTACACCTTTTGTTACTGCGCACTCAACTAGAGCCTTGTCTACGTCTTGGGCTGAGAGGGCTGGTGCCTCACCGGAACAAATTTGCAGGGCTGCCACTTGGTCCAGTTACTCGACCTTCATTAAACATTATCGCCTGGATCTCCTATCAGCTCAGGAGCAGGCGTTTGGTCGTAAGGTCCTTCAGGCAGTTGTCCCTCCCTAGACTGGTAAGTTCTGGCTCATCGTCTCATGGGCTGTCCTGGAAGACACTTGGAGAAAAGCTGAGTTAGACTTACCGGTAACTCCTTTTCTGAGAGTCTTCCAGGACAGCCGGATTCCCACCCGGTATTGTCTGAAGTTATGTGTATTATGCATATGTTTTGCAGGGTCCTACGGTTCTTGAGAATACTGACATGGGCCTGGAGGACCGCCCTTTTATCTGGTGGGGGTGACGTGTTTCCTGTCCTGGTAGGAGGAGCCCAAGGTCTCATGGGCTGTCCTGGAAGACTCTCAGAAAAGGAGTTACCGGTAAGTCTAACTCAGCTTTTTTGCCCATTCTTCTTTGCAAAATAGTTCAAGTTCTGTCAGATTGGATGGAGAGCATCTGTGAACAGCAATTGTCAAGTCTTGCCACAGATTCTCAATTGGATTTAGATCTGGACTTTTGCTGGGCCATTCTAACATATGAATATGCTTTGATCTAATACATTCCATTGTAGCTCTGGCTATATGTTTAGGGTCGTTTTCCTGCTGGAAGGTGAACCTCCGCCCCAGTCTCAAGTCTTTTGCAGACTCGAACAGGTTTTCTTCTAAGATTGCCCTGTATTTGGCTCCATCCATCTTCTCATCAACTCTGACCAGTTTCCCTGTCCCTGCTGAAGAAAAGCATCTCCACAACATGATGCTACCACCACCATGTTTCAAGGTGGGGATTGTGTGTTCAGAGTAATGTGCAGTGTTAGTTTTCCCCCACACATAGCGTTTTGCCTTTAGGCCAAAAAGTTCAATTTTGGTCTCATCTGACCAGAGCACCTTCTTCCACATGTTTGCTGTGTCCCCCACATGGCTTCTCGCAAACTGCAAACAGGACTTCTTATGACTTTCTTTCAACAATGACTTTCTTCTTGCCACTCTTCCATTTAAGGCCAGATTTGTGGAGTGAACGACTAATAGTTGTCCTGTGGACAGATTCTCCCACCTGAGCTGTGGATCTCTTCTGCTCCTCCAGAGTTACCATGGGCCTCTTGGCTGCTTCTCTGATTAATGCTCTCCTTGCCCAGCCTGTCAGTTTAGGTGGACGGTCATGTCTTGGTAGGTTTGCAGTTGTGCCATACTCTTTCCATTTTTGGATGATGGATTGAACAGTGCTCTGTGAGATGTTCAAAGCCTGGGATATTTTTTTATAACCTAACCCTGCTTTAAAGTTCTCCACAATTTTATACCTGACCTGTCTGGTGTGTTCCTTGGCTTTCATGATGCTGTTTGTTCACCAATGTTCTCAAACAAACTTCTGAGGGCTTCACACAACAGCTGTATTTATACTGAGGTTAAATTACACACAGGTGGACTCTATTTACTAATTCAGTGACTTCTGAAGGCAATTGGTTCAACTAGATTTTAGTTAGGGGTATCGGAGTAAAGGGGGCTGAATACAAATGCCCCCCACACTTTTCACATATTTATTTGTAAAAAAAAATTGAAAACCATTTATCATTTTCCTTCCACTTCATAATTATGTGCCACTTTGTGTTGGTCTATCACATAAAATACCAATAAAATACAGTTACGTTTTTGGTTTTAACATGACAAAATCAAGGGGTATGAATACTTTTTCAAGGCACTGTATAATAGAAAATCAGGTCCACTTTGAATGCTTTAGCCAATATTTACTGTCTTATTTCACTGAACATAACAAAACTGACCATAGAGTCACATGACCCTGGCTGTCTTTCAGATCTGGAGATGCAAAAGCGTCACATGGCGGTGAGCAGTCTCTTCATGGAGCTTCTGATGTTAATGAACAATGCCAGCGTGACCACAGCTGAGTCACTACGAGGGGCCCTGATACAATGGATTGACACTAAAGTACAAGGCCTGATGGTCATGCCTCTGCTGACTGCAGCTTGTCAGAGCCTGGCCTCCATCAAACATATGGGAGAAGCCACTGAAGCCTGTATCCTCTCCTACTTCAAGGATGGTAAGCCAATTCTTTCCCAACAGCTATTCCATTTTCTCCAAGCAGACTTTTAAAAGACCATAGATTCCTTTTCAAAGATCAGTCCACCTATAAATCTTTTAGCGTTTGGTAGATGCTAGAGTACATAAGGGGTGGATGATGTGTTCTATGCCCCTTGTCCGTGAAACCTGCCAGCTGTATGTCTATGGGCATGATGGTGACCCTAGATATAAATATGAAAAATACCTCAAAATATGTATACATAAGTCACATTATATAAGCAATATAACCATGGCAACTATTATAGATGGTAGAGTCCCAGTAGTGAAAGTATATTATGTATTTAGGGTATTGTCCTCTGCTGTCCAAAAAAGGCTTCCGCACTACCGCTTGTGTTCAATGCTGATGCCACACTCACCAGATTCTGTGCTGCCTTTTTTGCATCATAACAGAGGAATTCCCAACCTCTCATGCAAAACTGTCCATCTACTATAATACTCCACAGGTGTCCGGTGGTGCCGATTTCTACCAACAGAAAGCATGACACTATGCACATAGGGGCTGCATGAAGAGAAAGTGCCCACCGCATGGAGCCACACCGGAGAGGTTATATATAGTGTAGTAATTTATTGACGTTTAAAATCCACATGAAACCAGAAAAATGACCAACACACATTGATAAAACACAATGTAACAATCCACTTACTAAGATGGGCGCCAGATCCGGTCACGGAAGTGGCTGCGTAAGGTCGTCTTGTAATCCCTGCCTCAGAGGGCATTTGGAACACTGACCTCTAAAGCAATCCTCCTTAAATAGCCTGGTACAGACCCCCTAAACCCTAGAGGACCATCAACTTGGCAGGCACCGTTTTATTGTAGATGCCAGTATCAGCGGCCATGATCCCTGAGGCAAAACTCATTAATTTAAAGGACTATCAATTTTTTTTTTTGTGGAGCCCAGTAACAGCTGCCCTTTTCCCAGGGGCAAACCTCATTAAGCGCTAGAGGACCAATAGCCAGCAGGTGCCATTTTGTTGTAGACACCAGTAGCAGCGGCCATTGTCCCAGAGACAGAAACTCCTTAAATGCTAGAGAACCAAAAACCAAACCAATACCATTTTATTGGAGACCCCAAAAATGGTAGCCAAAAAGCTAAAGCCAAAATTATTAAAATTAAAAAGCTGAGTAAATGGAGATCAAAAGGCATACATTAAACCAGTAACTAAAACAGGGGAGGCCCAACACCATCCTATTGGAGACCCTAAACCTAAATCAAAGAGTGATTATGCTCACATTAATATGCCGTAATCTGGAATCACAAAAAAATTCCATCCCCATAGATCAAATGGAGGCATAGTCAATCATCATTAGATTGTACAAGAATAAAAGTATGAAAAATTTAACAATAGTTCCCATAAGCTCCAGATATTAAGAGGACTAAAAAAGGACACGTACCAGGCTATTTCTACAATAAAAACTAGCAAAAAAATAGAATATTCAAGTGTTGTTAATAAAACAATTAATTTCCAGGTCTTTATTAAGACCCAGAGGTTTAAGTGTTTGCATATTCTATATTCAGCGAGTCTCCATTTTGGCAATCTTGCGAGTTTTATTGCACCCCCTCCAATGTGGTTGTAACTTGTCTATTTCCATAAACTTCAGGCAGGTAGGGTCCTTGTTATGATATTTCCTAAAGTGCATTGACAAACTGTGGGTAAGGAGACCTATTCTAATGTTGTAAACGTGCTCTTTGTCTCTCCTTCAACATCCTTGTTGTCAATCTGCACTACCCACTTCAGAGTTGACTGGACATAGTTCCTCCTCATTATATCACTTCTCTAAAAATCTAATTTTCAGTAATAGTGCCTGTGAATAATAATCTTCTCATTGGTCCCACAAGAAGTGGTATGCCAAAGTGAATAGACCAAATCAGATGCTGGCCCACAGGCTTCGTACCTTTACTCTTAAATTTACCCCTATCACTCTGCGTACTAGGCATAATATACTCACCTGTAATCCAGTGAAGGTTCTGGAAGAATTCTGTTACTGCTTAACCAAACTGTATTCGGCCTCTGATCATTCGGGTAGCCAGAACACAGACAGTTTCCTTGACCGTCTTTCACTCCCCACATTGACTGAGACTAACACGGCCCTCATGGATCGGGACATTCAAGTCTCGGAAGTCCTTCACAGTATCAAAGACCTGAAAATGGGTAAACGCAACCAGGACTGGACAGCTACACGGCGCTTTATTATAGGAAACCGGCCGACGTTATAGCCCCACACCTGACAGCTATGTATAACTCTGTTTAAACAGGGCCAGAATTTCACCTGGGACCTGTTAACCGCTAATATTGTCATGCTTCACAAACCTGACCGTGACCATTCCTCTTGGGCTAACTTCCAACCCATTTCTCTAATCAACATAGATATGAAGGTTTTGACCAAGATTCTGGCTAACCGATTGAACTCTTTTCTTCCCCGCTTAATAAAGAAAGATCAGGTCAGCTTCGTACCACAGAGGCAAGCAGGGGATGCTATTCGGCGGATTTTACAGTTGCAACACATAGCTCACAATCGTTTATTAGAGTCAATGCTTCTATCCTATCTAAACGTGAATAAGGCCTTTGACACGCTATTATGGCCTTATCTCATGTCTGTACTTTGCCCTTATGGATTTGGCACTTCCTTCCTGCAATGGATGGCAGCTCTCTATTATTCCCCCTCGAGCTAAACTTAAGTCTCATGGATTTGAGTCGCCTCTGTTCAACATTGGGAGGGGTACGCGTCAAGGGTGCCCACTCTCACCGCTGCTGTTCATTTTGGCTTTGAAGCCATTGGTTCGCTCTCATCTCGATATCAATGGTATTGATGTTGCAAGTTCTTCCCATAAAATATCGTTATTTGCCGACAATATCTTGTTAACCTTAACCTCCCCCAGGATCTCTCTACCAAATTTATTCTCGCTGCTAGATTCTTTTGCTTCCCTCTCAAGCCTTCGTGTTAACCTCTCCAAATCTAAAGCCCTGTCGGTTAACCACCCTCATCCAGTATTGATGAATTTGAAATCATCCTTTCCCTTTCAGTGGCACTCCTCTCTACCCTGCCTTGGAATCCGCTTTACTCCTACGTACGCGGGAATGTTTCAGGCCAATTACCCATCCCTGTTCAAACGTCTGTCGGACACGCTGTCCTCCTGGTCCCACCTACCATTGTCTTGGTTTGGTAGGATAACTGCCATCCGAATGTCCTACCTCCCTAAATTACTTTACTACTTTCGGGTCTTACCTGTCCCCCATCCCCTCGTATATCTTTCGCATTCATTAACGGAAGCTCTTACAATTTATATGGGGATCTACCCACCCTTGAATCAATAAACATGTCTTGTACGCCCGACGATCAATGGCGGCCTCTCGGTCCCTAACTTGCATGCTTACTATTATGCCCCGTACACACGGTCGGATTTTCCGAAGGAAAATGTGTGATAGGACCTTGTTGTCGGAAATTCCGACCGTGTGTGGGCTAAATCACACATTTTCCATCGGATTTTCCGACACACAAAGTTTGAGAGCTTGCTATAAAATTTTCCGACAACAAAATCCATTGTCGGAATTTCCAATCGTGTGTACACAAATCCGACGCACAAAGTGCCACGCATGCTCAGAATAAATAAAGAGATGAAAGCTATTGGCTACTGCCCCGTTTAGAGTCCCGACATACGTGTTTTACGTCACCGCGTTCAGAACGATCGGATTTTCCGACAACTTTGTGTGACCGTGTGTATGCAAGACAAGTTTGAGCCAACATCCTGAAAAAATCTTAGGATTTTGTTGTCGGAATGTCCGATCAATGTCCGACCATGTGTACGGGGCATAAGGCAGCAGGCATTGCTCCACTCTCCCATCTCCATGAAACATACCAGATGCCGCTATGGGCCACAATAGATCTTGTCGACTCCAACCTTATGCCTGTCTCCTCTCTACCATGTTTAGCCCATTCCTTACAATTACAGGACTCAGTCAAATACTCCGCGGGCTTGATCTTTCCTCATCTTACACTATTGAAACTCCTACATTGCCCATTGTTCCCTACGGGATGTGAAAACCCGGCACAATTCTCCTGGTGGACTACACATGGGTTTACAGACGTTCACTCTTTGTTTACCCCCACTAGCATATTAATATTTGATGCCTTACGCTCTTCTCGTGATATCCCACTGGGGGAACACTATAGCTACCTACAATTGAGACACTTTCTCCAACAACTTATCAAATCCCGTCCCACTCCATACACCTTGACTCCTTTTGAGAGCCTATGTAGAGCCAGACCCTATTCCCAGGCATATTATCCTTAATATACTCGTCCATAATTTCTACAAAAAAACCTCCGCTGAGGCCCTACCAACTTCAATGGGAAAAAGAATTGTGGAGACAGTTAGACCCAGAGGACTGGCGGATTATGACCATGGCCCTTTCCAAGTGCTCAAGAAATGTCCTTCTATTGGAGAATGCCTATAAAGTTTTATATCAGAGGTACTACACACCAGCTAGATTGGCCCATTTTATTCAACTTACTCTCCTCTTTGTTTTCGAGGATGCTCACAAGAAGGCTCTATGGCACACATATGGTGGCCATGCTCGAAGGCGTGCAGGTTATGGGTGAGGGTTTATACCATTCTTAGGAACTTATTTCACATAAACCTTAAAAGGGACCCCTACGAAGCCCTTCTTGGTAAACCAGTTGTAGAGTTGGTACGCCCAGAGCGGCAGCTAGCTCAACATCTCTTTATTGCAACTAAATTGACCATCGCAGAAGCCTGCATTCAGTTTTGAAGCAGTTAAAAATCGTACGAATGAGGTCATGGTAAACGAGTAGCTGACTTCCATTCTATTAGACACGCATGACAAATTCCTTCGAGTCTGCCAAAAATAGATCACATATTTCCAACCCTCTCGATTCGACGGTACACTTCTCCTGATCTGATACTCCCCTGACACACATCCTGCAGACTCTCCTCCTCTCTCCTTTCCTCACTCAACTTTTTTTTACTGGACTTTCCTTCTTTGCCCCTTTTAAACATTTCTGTCTCTTCTCTTTGCTATGTTCTATGTATTCAATCCATACTTTTATTAGGCCGCCAGGTATAGACCGGGCCCAGATGGTTATTATTGAAACATTGTTTTCCACATTACTTTTCATTTCTGTCAACTTTAAACAATGTATCCTGCCTGATCTGACCACGAAATTTCGTTGACGTATGTCCAGGCAATAGGGGTGGACATTTTGATTGTAGACACTCTATCTGCCCAGGGACACTTCGGAGGGCAAATTTTGGTCTTCCATCTTTTTGTTAAGCTTCATAGGTTTGTTACCTGTATGTTTATATTACTCATGCCTCTACGTATATACCATTATGTATTTTCTGCCTCGTTTCTCTGTTTGCCCTTCACGCATGTAACCACCTAAAAACTTGTGTTATGTTGGATTACATGCTAATAAACCCTTTTTAAAGAATAATAATCTTCTAGAGTTTTACAATTTAGTCTGAGGTGTAAAAACTGACCTTATGGAGCCAGTTGGGGTGATGGCAATGATCCCTAGGAATATAACGATTCCTGTCTGTTATTATTATTATTATTATTATTCAGTATGTCCATAAAATTATCTAGTGAAAGAATCACCCTTCCAAAGCAACAACACATGGTCTATGTAGCGTTTGTAAAAAATAAGCTCTGGCCAGTCTCTGGAGTATATCATGTCCTCCTTCCACCTAGACATGAATAAATCGGCTAGACTTGGGGCAAATTTAGCCCCCATCGCTACACCCTTAGGCCTCTTGCAGAGCCATCACAGCAGAGCTCTGGTAAAACAGGTCAGTCTTGTAGTCAGCCCTGGAAGGGCAGCTTTCATATAAGCAGCTCAGTGGATTCCTGGTAGCATCGTATCTCTTGGAGAGCCAATGTGCCGAGCCTTTAGAGGTTGGCCTTCTTGACTCCTCCATCATTAGCCAGGGTGCTCTTGCAGGTGGCTTTAGTGGCCAGCTGCTTACAGGGAGCTTTCCAGCTGGTGGACTTCTGGTTCTAACCATCTCTGCTTGCTTGGCTAGATGCTAGAGTGTTTAACCTCAGTTTTTTTGGGGTTTTTTTTTTAATCTTTCAGGGACCCTCTTGGTTAGATCCCTGCACTGAGTTTCTCGGTCTGCACACCTGCTGTGCCCATTATGAGGAGTTTCCACTTTCCCTGTTATATTTGTTTTATGAAGTGGAGAATGCAGCAGGAGGAGCTGGAACAAATAAATGTGGTCACCCAAAACTCTCAGGTGGACAGGAGAAACGTTAGGAATTATGGCAGGTAGATCTTTTTGGAATATCAGACATAATTATTCAGGGTCAGATTTAGCAGCCCCCAGCCTTAAGTCCTGTACACACGGGCCGAATATCAGGCAGTATCTACCGGTTCCATAGGAACTGGCCCACATTTGGCCCATGTGTTTGGCAGCCAGTCTGACAGAAGCTGACCCAACGTCGGCATCCAATCAGTGTTCTTAGCCAATGGTGTGTTCTAGCTGGGGGGCGGAACGACGACTGCCTCCCCTGTTGGAACACAATAGCTCAGCGGGGGAGATCTCAATACTAACATTGGATTGTTAGTACAGCTCCTTTCAAGCTCTTCAGTTTTTTGGGGTTTTTTTGTTCAGCCCACTGGGTTGAACGAAGATAAACTTCTAGTGTGTACTAGGCTTTAATCTAGAAATAATGTTTGGGCGCACTGCCCTTTAGGCTGTAGTTGCTTTAAAAATACATTTGTTTGAATTTTGGCAAACAGACACATCAAGGCTCTACCATTTTGTTCCTTCTTGTAGACACTCTTCATAACCAGAACCCAGGCTGGGGTCCAATACTGGCATCCCTGCAAGTGCCAGAGCTCACCACTGAGGAGTTTCTACAGGAATGCCTGACTCTCGGAAGCTACCTGACTCTCCACGTCTATGTCCTGCAGTGCTTAAACCGAGAACAAACCCTGGCCAATGAGCTGAGGGTGCTGGTGAGACTCTCCAAGTGGCTGGAGCAAGTGCAGCCAAGGTAGGAGTCTGTCTATGTATGTTGTGTGAACACCACATAGTAGTCCTGTTTTCTTATTTTGAATTTTTTTCCCCCGAAAGAGTGCATTTTTTTTTTTTTGCTGATAGAAGCTGAGAGCTCATAGGTTTTCCACACTTCCCTCCAAGCATGTCACTATCCTCCTACGTTGCATAAAGGACAGAGACCATCACTGCACAGAACAATGGGGTTGATTTACTAAAGGCATATAGGCTGTGCACTTTGCAAAGTGCAGTTACACTCTTCAAGTAAAGTTGCTCCAGAGCTTAGTAAATGAGCAGAAGCTCTGCTGACTTCCATCATCCAATAATGTGCAAGCAAAATAAAAAAACAGCAATTTGCTTGCACATGATTGGATGATGGAAGTCAGAAGAGCTTCTGCTAATTTTCTAAGCTCTGGAGCCAACTGCTCTTGCAGAGTGCAACTGCAATTTGCAAAGCACACAGTCTATTTGCCTTTAGTAAATCAACTCCAATGTGTGTCCTCCCAGTCCTGATCTGTGCTCTGACTTTTTGCTTGCTTGTCATTCGCATTTAATAAAACAAGTAGCAAGCGGCTGATAAAAGAACAGGATAGAATTAGGATAGGGGTGGGTATGAATTCACCCTATTACATGCCTAGTTCTTAGCAAAGAAAATAGTTCCTACATAGAACTTCCTGTGAGGGAATAATGGCATCACTTTTCTCAGACAGCAGCAACTCCTTTATCACCTTCAATTAATAGGAAAGGTAATGGAACAGATTGTACAAGATGGCATATGGATACCAAAAAAATATAAATAATGCAAAAGTTAACACAGATTTGCAAGTATGCATGCCTATACTACTTTAGATTACAGTTTCATTGTGTTTGCATAAAAAAAAAACAAAAAAAAACTTTTAGTTCTACTTTAAAACCATTTAGTCTAATTCTGTTGTTTCTGCTCCCGCAGCTCTGTGAATGACGAGCCCAAACTCTTCCTGTGGTTTCACAAAACTCTCCAACTATCCTTGATCCAGGTGGAGCAGAATGACAGCACAGTGACTGAAACAATTATAAGAATATTACTGTCCTTTCAGACCAGACTGTGCTTTTTGGGCGAGGAGAGGATGACGTCTGGGATTCTGGGGGCCATTGGACTCGGGAGGAAATCGCCACTGTCTGCAAGGTAAAAGTCGCCCTTAGAAAAAAAAAAAAAAAAAGCTTTCCTAGAACATAATTGCACTATAGGGCTGCTGTAAACAATTAGAAATAAGATCACTTGGTGCCTTCTTGTATTACATTGACTCCTTTTCTTCATGTACAAATTAAGAGATTTAGATATACAAATAAGTAAATTCTAAAAAGGAAAATGTGTTGTAAGAGGTTGTTGCACATAACACTAAGGAGAATATGATGGTGGCTCCATAAATATGTAAAAGTAACAGTACAGACACTTTAAAAGTGTTACTAAAAGCAATAAAAAAAATGTAAATAATAAAGATAGTATACTCACCTGGGGGACCCCAGAAGAGGAGGTTGGGGGCTGCTTTGTGCAAAACCACACAGAGCGAGTCTCCTCTTCTGTGTTTCCCCCGCCAGCGATCTTGGCTCTTCCTCCTCATGTGGCCCCATAGCAAGCTGCATACTCGCTCCCATGCTGTGTGTGGCTTGCCCCCCCCCCCCCCCCCCCCCCCGAATTCCTTCTCACAGCATTTAAATAACAGCTGCAGGAGCCAATGGCCAAGTCCATGTGTGAAGAGGAAGAGAGGGTAGAGAAGAGATGCAGCCGTGCACAGTACTGGATCAATTGAGCACTCAAGTAAGTATTGAGGGGTAGGGGGTTGGCGCAGAGATCTATAAAATGCGTTTTGGCTTTAGAACCACTTTAAAATGTATAGATTTGTTTAAAGCCAATTACATGTTAAAACCCTTGGTTATGTGGCCAGTACCATCATTGTTCTAATCCCCTACAGCAGACACATGCCCTGGCAGGGTAGGTCCTGTGCATACACAACTTTTATTGCAATAAGGACCTTTGCAGTTTTGATTAAATTAAAGGCACCATGTACAGCAGACACTATGCCCTCTCTTCGACCCCCCCCCCCCAATTAATGACTAGCCATGCCTTATTCTGCACTGTCTGATGAGCTCCACATCATGAGGAGTCAGTCTATTGCTGTTACATCTCTTAATAATGTGTTTTGCACCACCCTGGATCTAAAGGAACATCCTGTTGCATCTAACTGCACTGTTTTCAGCCTTGGCTCATATAGGACAGCTAAAGCCGCTATTCATTTCACCCGCTTTTTCTTATTGGCGGGTCCTGCACCCGATTCTCGCTGTGATTTTAGTTTGTCAAAACCTTGTCTGACTGGTCAAAATCCAGAAGGTGGTTAACCGCTGCTGTTGATCCTCTGCTCATTTAAAAAAGTTGAGCCAATGGCAGTGGCATTACATTTCTGCTGTGATAATCTCCCAGAAGCCTTCTAACTTCTTTCTCGCATTAGTCTTCTGTCAGTGTATATGTCTAAGGTTTGGTTATAGTGCTGGGCTGCAGAACTTGTAAGAAGCATTTAATCTGCATTTAATCTGCTGAGCGTTACTGCAAATACTTTCAACAAGGATGCTACTGGTGGCAAACGCCTTTATCTTCCTGGGTGAAAGAACCCTAAGGGCCGGACTCCCTCTATGACCAAAAATCATACTTTTGGTTTTTCCACTGCCTCTATTTCAGTGCCATGGCTCTCCAAAGTTGACTCCTCATCCACCCACAAAGTCTGCCATTCCAGGTCTGCCAAATACTCAGATAATTCTTCCACTGTTCCATAACCAAATGGCACCCCATCTTGGACCTCAAGGCATCAGATGTTTACTATGGGTCCACAAGTTCCAGAGAAACAACCAGATCTGTCATTGCCTCCTTCAATAAGAAGACTTTCTGGTTACTGTGAACATAAAAGATGCTCACCTGTGCCAATCTTTCCAGCTCACTAGTACTTTCTGTAGGGCCACTGCGCTACCAGTTTGTGGCCCTGCCATTTGACTATTTTTCTGCACTTTTGGGGCTGGCTGTAGTGTTTACTCCATTGCACTCTGAGTTTCTCCATCGTGGGGTACTTGGATGACCTCCTGTTGAGGAAACAGCAGGTGAGGGCTCTGAAGGACAGTGTACAGTATCTCTGACTGACCAGATGTTACAGAGCTTCAAGTGAATCCTAAACCTTCAGAAATCATCGATGGAACTAACTTTTGCCTTGGAGTATCTGTGTCTGGTCCTGGACATCTCTCAGGACAGTGTTCCTTCCTCAGGAAAAACCCTTCCTCAGGGTTTAAAACACATCATGAGGGTTTAAAACCCTTCAATCCAGAAGCTGTCCAACTCTCTGCTTTTGCTTGAGGGTAGTGGGGCTGATGGTACTGTCCTTCAAGGTATTTCATTTTGCCCAAATTCACACTAGACATCTGCAGCAAGGTATTCTGTCATTGTTGAACAAATCAGTCCTGTCTCTGGTTATACCTGGATTGGGTGGCTCAGGAGTCTTGCTTTGTAGTGAGGGGAGTCCTTTCTTCCCATCTTCTGGAAGCTTCCCAAGGCAGGTCATTTTCTGCCCTGCAGCGGCATGTATACACCATCTCTAGGTGCCTCAGACAGACCATTGTTCAGGCTTTTCAATCTAAAGTATTAGGTCCCCCCCCCTTTTCCTTGACAATGGGCAGAGAGCACCTCTTGGGTTTTTTGCCATCAGGTCTCTGTTTCCCAGATTTTCAAGCCTGCCACCTGGTCTTTTGTTGACACAATTTTTAAGTTCTACCAGGTTTTCATCTGATTCCAGCTTTTGGCGAAAGGTCCATCAGGCTGCTTTTAATTTCAGATTGTCCCCAATTATTATTGCTAATCGTGGACCTGTTAGCGATTGTTTGCTGTGTTGTCCACCCTTCAGACTACTTTTGGGCATCACAGCAGTATAACCTGAAGGTTTAAAGTAGAAATCCAGTCAAAATCTAACTAAGCTTAAACCTACTCCCCACCCCTAATTCTAAGCCCTGTACTAACTACCCTGTAAATAAAAGATGTTTGTATTTTCACAATCTAAGGTCTAAGGTTACGTAATCTAAAAATCTGTTTTTTTAGGGTACTGATTAGGCATATTTCAACACTTTTAAATGTTCCCTATAATGTTGAAAAAATTCCACTTCTTGAGTTCAGGTCTGATTTAAGGAATGCTTCAGGAGTGATACACCGTTCTGAACTAGTGCAGACAAGTGAGTGAATTCCTGTTCAAATATTTACCCTCGGTGTCTCATATGTCCTGTTTGTTTTCAGATTTCGGATTATCGCTCGTAGCTTGGCTGCCTTCATTTTAGCTCAGATTCCTGCTGAAAACCAAGTGCGCCTTAGGGCGGGATCTGGCCTTTACATGTCGCCAAAAGCTCAACAGGTAAGCAAATCAAGTTAAAGCACAGCTCCACTCAAAAGTGGAAGCTCTGTTTGTTTGCTCCCCCCCCTCCCCTCCGGTGCCACATTTGGCACCTTTTGGGGGGAAGCGGGGAATGGACACCTGTTTTGACAAGTACCAGTCCCCACTTCCAGAAGACCTGGCTGCGACGAGGTCCCTGGGAAGTTGCCTCCTTCCTCCACTGCTGGGCCAGTTAGAAAGCGCAGTGTGCTTCGCGCATGCTCAGTAGGGAACCGGCAGTAAAGCCTTTTGGTTTCCCTTACTACGAATGATGGCAGCAACACCCGAGATCTGATTGGAAAATCTGCTGGGGTTCCCTACATCGTGGGATCCCTAAACAGGTAAGTGTCCTAACATTAAAAGTCAGCAGCTACAGTATTTGTAGCTGCTGACTTTTAATTTTTTGGTGGGGGGGCTGGACCTCCTCTTTAAGAGAAAAAACATGGATTTAGAGCTACAAAATTTCTTAATGACTGATGACAACATTGCTGTAGCAGGAGAATATTGAGCAGTATCTTACTTGGTACACAGAACCATTTACATTGGGCCGTCCCTGGGAACTTTACACTCCTATTTCACTACCACCGTCCTACAAGAAATGTTTGCTAAAATATTTCCATTTTTCTCTGCATATTGCTGAGTGGGCAAGTCAAGCAGATCAGATTTTTTTTTTTTTAAACCTGTGAAGCCAACACTTTGCAGAAGCACTATGCACATGAAAGCAGTTGCCCCAAATGATCTACAAGGTAATGTTCAAGCCACGCTCATACATATCTTGTAGGGCCAATTTGGTTGGAGTCTTTTTATTCGATTTTAAGAAGAAGGTGGTCGTGGCAGGTAGTCATAGAAAATCTCTCCAGCAAGGACATATTTTTTGACCCTGTAAAGAAAATCGGATACCCGCTCCCCCCCCCCCCCCATAAAAAGACATTCCTCCTGGGTGAAGTTCTGCTTTAACACTTAAAAAAAATGTGTAACGGACCGCGTGGCACCCAGCCTGGGCGCCTCCTTCAAGATGCAGCTTCCTCCACTCTAGAACCAGGAACCAGGTATTATAGCTGAATATTGCACCCAAGAACTAGACGACACTAGCGTAGGTGCAAACTGGAACTGACTTTATTGTAAACTCACACAGAATGTATACGACACAAAATCAGATAAGAGCTAAGATCACATAATCCTAAGCAATGCAAAATGTAAACAGTAACATCTTCAGTACATCTAATGAACAGTAAACATAAACATCTTACGATGGTTCGGTAATAAGGTGGGGTGCACACAATACTATCAGACAGAAAGAAACAATAAGTGACTCAATTAACAATGGGGATTCACACCTAGGAGGCACACAATGGGGAAATATACAATGAGAGAAAGACACCTTAATAAACAGATTATAGCAGGAGACCCCAGCATCAGTTTGTTTTGAGCTGATTATGTTAACATCTATTCTGAGTCTAGGAGGGGAGGGAACCAGTCATTGCTGATTTGGGTGCAGAGGCCCCAAATCTGTATCCAAGTCCTGGGTTCCCAGAGTCTGTCTGTTTTCGGGGAGACATGCACCCGAATCCGAAGAAAAAACACTCCAAGGGTCCCCCAGGCACACAGCTCCCAAAGAATAGAGCCCCCCTCAAAAGGGCCCATAGTAGGCAAGAGGCTACCCTACAGTCCCTTCCAAAAACCTTGTCCCGGTTGGGTCTGTCACACAATGTTATTATTGGTATCTGTTCCTTCCTGTTCTGGTGATAACTGCTCCCTACTTTCATTGTATGTGTATAACAGGAACAGGAAGTAAGGGGAAGTTTCCCCAGTGGGGTCACAGACAAAAATGAAAAACCTGTGAAGGTTGTGGAGGTGAGTGAGGAGTAGTGTGTGTGAATAGAAAGTCCTGTAAACTGCAGCTAGTTGAAAAACAATGATCAGTTTATAAGTATATGACATCAAAAATAGCCAATGTGGTTTGGAGAATTACAGCTCTCACTTCTTCAGGGCTTTGGTTGAAAACAGACTGCAGTCCATATCCTAATATGATGATGGTGTTTTCCAGCGTATACGCTGTGCCTGCAGCCCCAGCCCAGTCCCAGTGTCGCAGAGACCGGAAGTAAGCGAAAGCCTCCCCAATGTGGTCACAGACAGATATAGAAACAGAAATGTTAAAGCTCCCCTACTCTATCCAAATCTGAGCCATGTGACCTGAAGAGATCCTAAAGCTAGTGAAGTCTGATTCCTTGCTTTCCCAGCTTATTTGGGCTCATTGGCTCACAGTATATGACCAGATGTTTGTGGACATCTCACTAGCCCAAATATGAGTTTTTAACATCCTTCAGAAATTATTAGCATTAAAGCCTAAGTTTAGTAATTTTCTTTTTAAATGTTGCTTGCATTTAAAAGAGAAGTTTGGGTTTTGTTTGTTTTTTCAAAATCATACTTGCCTAGGTGGATCCTGCATCTGTCCCCCGCATCTGTCCACCGCCGGCTCTAACACTGAGAACTGAGCGATCAAACACCGCTGATCGGTTGGTTCTCAGAACTCTGTGAGCAGAGAACTGGTGACTGTCAGTCACCACTGACTGCTCCGACCTCCCTCCCTGCTCACTGGAGTGCTGGGCTGTGGAGGGGGCGGGAGCGGCTGGCTCAGGCTCTCGGAGGCTAAGCCACCCGGGTGCTGGTCCAGGGTTGTGGGCGGATCTCAACCATATTGTCGCGATCTTGCCCCAGCCTGGACTGGCTCTGTGACGTCAGCCGACAGCGGACTTCAGCCCGCTGTCTGCTGAAAATGGGTCACGGGAGTGCAGAACAAACCTCAGACATGAGCTAGGAACAAAGCATATGCCTTTATAATGTGTAAGTGTGTACTTGTCTTAATGCAGAGTAGTAAGTGACATTTCTGTCCGCTGCTTTGTTTCTTTGTTACCTGCATGAGTCACTTCTGACATGTTATCCAGACACCAAGAGAAAGAAGTGACAGGGAGGGATCTCCAGCACATAGCCTGTGATTGACAGCTACAGCTCTGTTTCTGTGTACTGGGGGCTGGGGGGAGGGTCCAAGGGGTCCCTCCCCTTCCCCTCCATCTCCACCCCTCCCTCCCCTTCTCTCCCCTCCCCTTCTCTCCCCTTCCCTCCCTCCCCTCTCCTCCCTCCCCTCTCCTTCCCTCCATCCCCCCCCTCCCCTCCCCCCCATTCCTCCTCTCCCCTCCCCTTCCCTTCCCTCCACAGACACAGCCTGCTCTTGTCTATGGGGCAATCGGATGGAAATGGACTTGCCTGTCCATTTCCATCCGATGCCATGCGATCAGATCGACCAGACAGAATAGGTCCCCATCCGTCTGTTTTTTGCGGACAGGATCCGATCAGATGGCAGCGGGTTTTCGGCGGACATGTGTCCACTGACATCCGGCGCTCCATAGAAGAGACCGGAGGGTCCGATTAGGTTCGCCTGCAAAACTGACAAGCAAGCCTGATCAGATTGCCCCTGTGAAAGGGGCCTTAATGTTTATGTGACTATAAGTGCATATATTACAACGCTAGCAATGAAGAAGAATTTTACTTGTCTATACTCAAAGAGGTTGTAAAGGCAGAAGGTTTTTCATCTTAATACATTCTATTCATTAAGATAAAAAGCCTTCTGTGTGTAGCAGCCTCCCCAGCACCCCCTAATACTTACCTGAGCCCCATCTCTCTCCATCGATGTCCAGGAATCCCTCAGGCCATCCCGGATTCGCCCTCCTGATTGGCTGAGACACAGCAGCGGCGCCATTGGCTCCCCCGGTGTACAATCAAAGTCAGTTAGCCAATAAGGGGAGAGAGGGAGAAGGGCCGAATGACAGCTCCGTGTCTGAATGGACACAGGAAGCTGCAGCTCGGCTCGGGTGCCCCCCATAGGAAGCTGCTGACTGTGGGGGCACCTGATAGGAGGGAGGGGCCAGGAGCAGCAAAGAGGGACCCGAGAAGAGGAGGATCCGGGCTGCTCTGTTCAAAACCAACCGCACAGAGCAGGTAAGTATAACATGTTTGTTTTTTTTTGTTTTTTTTAAAAACGAGACTTTGCAATCACTTCAACATTATTTAGGACACACAGGTGTCACAAGTTCCTGAGTAAACATCAGTAAATTATGAAAAGTGTGCAATGGGTCTAACATTACCCATCACTGGAAATCCCTGAACTCCGTCTTTTTGAGGGTTGCCCACATAACTTCGGCCAATATAGGTGGGTGTGATGGTCAGGTGTCCACAAACATGTGGCCATATTGTATAGATATTATTTTCTTTGCTTCGATAGCTTTGTAGTGTGCCTGCTATGCTTTATACACTGAAGCCAATGTCCTATCATTTATTTTTTGTTTGTACTTCTAAATAATGACTTATTTTACAGGCTTTAGGTGCGGTTGAGTCTCTGACCTCGAGCAAGCAGTATGCAGAGTACCAGGACCAGATCTCCCAGGCCGTGCAGTTCATCCGGTACCCAGGTCACTGCCTTCAGGACGGAAACACACTGCTGGCTCTGCTCATCAACTCTTTGTACCCGGAAGTGCATTATCTGAATATCATTCGATAAACTGCCAATCTCCCCACCCGTGGGAGCTTTTTTTTTAATGCTTTTCAGTTTTTGTAGCTATTTATATCATGCATTTCATGTTTTTTACAACATCCTGTATAGGTGTGCTCACATGTAAGAGACATTAGAAGTGAATGCAGATGTAGTGTTTTATTCTTAAAAGGGGGTTGTACAGGCAGAACTTCAAACGCTTTTAATAGATAGGTAAGAGTTAATATTGTAAGTCCTGCTGTGTATGTAGTGTGTGCAATCTTTGTTTACATCCCTCTTCATAACAGTCGATCACTGGGCTTTACTATTAGCCATTAATGATGCAAAGTAATCCACATGGGGGGGGGGGGGGGGGGTTTGCAGATCAGTGCCTGCAGCTTACAAGGGGTGTTCAAGGAGAAAGGCAGAACCCTCACCTCCGGCAGGCCATTCTGTGCTTGCCATTGTACAGAAGGGATCAGTGTGATGCAGAACACAAAAGAAAGTGAAGTCTTGCGTTACTGTCCAATCACCCTTTGCCTATCAACTTTTTTATGCTCAGTATCAAATTAAAATGTCGGCTGTGAATTAGCCTTGGCGCAACTATTTTTGATTCTGTATTAAAGAAAAAAAAGTTGCACTATAAGAGTAGTAGTAGCCTAGAACGACCCTTTTGCCATTTTTACCAGAGTTGCTGTATATATGTGGCTACAAGTAAGAGTTTTCAAATGCAGTAGTAAAGAGTTGACTATGGACTGTGGGTATTCCCTCCTGTTTTCTTTACCAACCAAAAAAAAACCCATAAATCATCAAAAGAAGTTCTGGACAGCCACACTCCAAAAAATATATTTGCCTTTATTCAATAAGGTGTCATCCAAAATACAGGTCACAGCAAAGTGGAACAAAGCTTACGCGTTTCGCACTACGATGAGTGCTTAATCATAGCTGTGATTAAGCATTCATCGTAGTGCGAAACGCGTAAGCTTTGTTCCGCTTTGCTGTGACCTGTATTTTGGATGACACCTTATTCAACAAAGGCAAATATTTTTTGGAGTGCGGCTGTCCAGAACTTCTTTTGATGATTAATTGCCACAGCATTGCCAGCACCTGGACTTCTAGACTGGAGGAGATGCCCTTTACTTTGATTTGGCCAACCTGGAGCGGTGATACTCTCTACTTAAAAAACCCCATACTTTTCATTTACTCCCCCACTACTCTACTCAGCCACTGGGTGCAAAGACAAATACCCAGGGCTTTTGCCTATGGGACCTGCTCCCATGCGACAGTTCTGGTGATTTGGTGGATGCTTGCTCTTGCACACAGTGCTGTCACATGAGTGTGCCGGAAGTCCTCGGTACTGCGTCAGTCAGGATTTGGAACATTCTCAGGGATTCCTCGCTTTGCTTTCGAGGGGCAAATAGTGCAATAGAGTAGCAAAGGGATGGTGAGTAGAAGCTGCGGGTGAAGCCATCATTAAAGTGAACCTTGGGGAAAAAAACTAAGAAATTGCAAATATGGACTTTGTAGGCACACACAAAATGATTAAAATGATGAAATTTTAATTGGATAAGGTTAAAAAGGTAATATAAAAAAAACATAAAAAGAGCACACATGATACTAATGATGACATAAAATATATATGACCCCAGAGACTCAGATACCTCCATATATTATAATCCAATCCAATGAGATGAATGATAAAGTATAGTGTAACCAATGGTAACATCCGAAAGGAATAAAGTGCGTGGAGTGGTTCACTCCACGCACTTTATTCCTTTCGGATGTTACCATTGGTCACACTATACTTTATCTTTCATCTCATTGGATTAGATTAGATTATAATAATTGGAAAAGCAAATACTCTTGCACACAGGTGTGTTGACTAGGTAATCCAAAGGATCAGAATGGAAAATAACTTTCAGCCTTGCTGCCCTCCAGGATAGGGATATCCTAGTGATAGACAAAAACAAAAAATATATATATATGACCCCAGAGACTCAGATAACACCTCCAATTATTATAAACAAAAACAAAGAAAAGAGGGCGCACCAGCCTAGTGCATTATCCTTTAGTACATGTATTCAAAAAGCATAAATAAAAACTACTCAGGCTCTGATGATGAAGGTTTAACCTTCGAAACGCGTTAGCCAGTAGCCAGTCCCCCTTTCCAAGACTCAGAGACTGCAATTAGTGGACAGACTGCTTATGTCAAAGACTGTTACAAGCGCGATTTTCTTTCTACCTGTGTGAGTAGTTTTTATTTATGCTTTTTGAATAAATGTACTAAAGGATAATGCACTAGGCTGGTGCGGCCTCTTTTCTCTGTTTTTGTTTATAATAATTGGAGGTGTTATCTGAGTCTCTGGGGTCATATATATTTTATGTCATCATTAGTATGATGTGTGTTCTTTTTATGTTTTGTATATTACCTTTTTAACCTTATCCAATTAAAATTTCATAATTTTTTTTTACTCTGTGTGTGCCTACAAAGTCCATATTTGCAATTCCTTAGTTTTTTCCAATCAATATTGGGACGTTGGTACATTGTTAGTAGTGCATCCACGATGTCATCCTGTGAGGATACACGTTAAATTCCATTTTTTGACATTAAAGTGAACCTGTTGCTACCCCTAGCTTTGGCAATGCAAATCAAATATAAAAAAGCACCAATTAGTGCAGTTGTGTAGGCCTAAAATGTATGTAAATGCAAGGCGTGTAAGCAAGTCTGCCTCCAATGCTACCTCTTGGAATCTTCTTTACATGTGCCAGGAGAGAACAAAGTGAGCAGAGGAATGACCTCACGGTTGTGCTGCTCCTTTATTGTCCAATCAGATAGCTAGGGGTGTGTCTATGACCAGTGTTTGAGCTTCTGCTGCTGTAGTGGTCAAAGACTTGGCTATGCTGTCTGCCAGGGATAGCCAACTCACCAAACCCAATGGCCATAATTAGCAATCCTCATGGCCATTCTTTTTTTCTGTCTGGAACTCCGCTGGTAAGAGACATCCACCAGAATTTAACAGCTTTGTGCAACAACTGAAAGATTTGCAAATGATGGCATCCCTGTTTAGATGGTACAAATAATTCAGTAATCAAACATGATCTTTGGAAACTTAAAGAGGGCAGACACTTAACACTTGGCCACAGCAACGAAATTTAGCTACTGAAGTTTTGGAGAAATGTAACATTTTTGTAAGACAGCTCCATGCTATTATAAATTTCCTGGTCCTAATCAGTTTCAGAAGAACCTTTTTATGCAACAGTGTGATAGCTAAGACTTGTAGTTTCCCATAAGCTGCAGTTATACCCAACTCCAACTTAGGCCGGCCATACACTGCTTGAATCTCAGCTGGTTTAGCAGGACCTGGCCGAGATTCAAACTGTTAAGGGGCAGGCTGAATGTACCAAGTTGATCATTCGATCAACTTGGGTACAACCAGCCTACCAGATTCTCTTGTGACAATCACTGTTGCTCAGCAGGAGGGATTCCCCTGTCAACACTGTCTGGGTGGTTGCAGGAAAGAAATTTGCACTGTGTATGGTCAGCCTTAGACTTTACTTACTTTACTTAGACTCCTCCTAGGAAAATGTTTCTGTCGGATACGAAGAAATGTTATTTTTGTTACCTAAGGTTGGAGACAGCAGATTAATTAAATAAAATGCCTCATCATTTCTTTACCTCCTGCCCCTGCCCAGCATATTCATATCGGGAAATACCTACATGCTGTTAGCTGCAGACAAGCTCTCCATTTAAGTTTTTGTAGGCTTTACTTTATGGTGTAAGAAGCAACAGCAAGTCTTTAGTGAAGTACTGAGAACAAGAAAGCCATATGCCCCCTGTACCCACTTGATTGAATATCTTCAGTGCCTAGAGCCATATACGATTTTGCACTGCACTGCACTCAGGAAGCACATGTAGTCACTGAAGACTCAGAACAGAAGCTGCTTGAGATTAGATAAGCTCCCCTCATTCCTGTGTGATTCCAGCCAGCCAATGGCAGAAAGTTGAATGAATAACTAGAGCAGGGGGTCTCAAACTGGTGGCCCTCCAGCTGTTGGGGAACTACAAGTCCCATCATGCCTCTGCCTATTGGAGTCATGTTTGTAACTGTCAGCCTTGCAATGCCTCATGAGAATTGTAGTTCTGCAACAGCTGGAGGGCCACCATTTTGAGACCCCTGAACTAGAGGGGTCATGAGGCCTTCCTTGTTCTCAGCCTGGCACAGAAGATGTGTTACTGTTTACACTGTGCTGTTGATTAGTAGGAACTACAGACAGGCTTAAAGTGTTACTAAACCCACAACAGTAAGATCAGTCTGTATATGCAGTAAAGCATGCTTGTTATACTCACTGTGGGGCTGCTTGATCCTGTCTTCTCTGATCCTCACCTTCTTTTATTATCCCCAATCCGTCTGCTGATAGTACAGAGCCTTGGGGGCACTCTGCACATGCTCAGTTTGGTGTGTATTGCTAGAGTTTTTTTTTTTTGGAAGGGTGTATGTGATCAGCACAGGGCCAATCAGCACTGTTCAGACAAAGTCAGGGGTCATGCAGCCTCATAGGACAGTCAGAGGAGAATGAAAACTCTTCCTACAAGCTTCAACCAGTGCTTGACCAGACATTGATAGAAGTCACAAGACTGCTATATACTGCTGATGAGAAAAGGTATTTAGCAGTTTATATTTACTAAAATAATTGCATTTCCATGTTCTGTGTACTTTGGGAGACCAGATATAGTGAATGCAGGGGCCGCGGTTTAGTAACACTTTAATATAAGCAAAGCAATAGGCTTGGACCTATATAATTGCAAGGGTAGTTGTTCCTGGTTATTTTACAGGAGCTAATGTGTTTTAAAAGCACAGTTCTCATTTTTGTTGTAGGCATTATTTTAGTGCCTGTGGATGAGTACCCGTACATGTCTCAAAGAGTAAATGTGGTTTAAAAATAAAAAATGGAAGGGGCTGCCATATGCAGCCCCTATGTTGCCAAAATAAAGAAACCTGATCACGCTGCCCGTCCTTTGAGTGGCCGGTGCAGTGTTGCCATCTGCTCACGTTCTTGTACGAACACAAGGGGGGAGCACATTGGGAGGCAAATGGGGAGACTGTGTAAGGTTTGCCATTGGACCAACCACCCTTACTCCGGGTGTGAGGCTTGCACTTGTGTTATAAGAATATCAGCAGAAGGGAACATTGCCTCCACCCCATACGGGCCAGGAACAAGTACACAGTTCTGTTGGACATCTGGCAGAACTCGTGCCACTTTCTGTAGCCCCTACTTTAAATAAGTTGCTGTTATGTCTACATCTATTGTTCCCTGAAGATGACTGATTGTTGCTGGTAAATGACTGAACTCAAATCAATGCAACATGTAAGAGGCCTTCGTATTGGCACACAGTCTACTTGACCTTACACAGTCTACTTGAGATGTTGCTCAGTCTGGCTGAGATTCCTCAGATCTATGGTGGTGGCTTTCTCCTTGACTTGTGTAGACTCCTTTTGGATTGACCAGTCTTGGAGAAAGAACCAACCTTTCCATGGTGGATTCTGCCAAGACCTGAAAGTAGCAGGTTGTTTGCCAAATGGTTGTGCCAATTGCTGTCTTAAGCCCCTTGGCTGCCTTTGGAATCTTATTGTATTTATATATTCTTTAATAGAAAACAGAGTTTAATCAGTATTCTATAACCGAGAGATAGCTACTATATAAATATTATAGATCTATAATTTAAAAAAAAAAAAAAAAATCACAGAAAGGTCTATGTACTATAAATGACAGATGGTGATATATTGACGTAGTCTAGTTGAAGTGTCTTCTATAAAGCAGAGGCAGTGGCCCCAAGTATCTATAGACCATTCTCTGGGGTCTCCACATTTGCCATCATTGGTGCCCCCCTCAGAGTGTGCCTCTCAGCACATTCCATTTCCAGCAAACTGGGGACCCAAAATGTGCCTCATGGGACCCCACTTCCCAACCTTTGGCTCCCCACCTAGGCTCACTTTATAACTCTCAGGGACTGCTGCCATAAGGATGTATACTTTTTTTGAATGAAAGTATCGGATTTAGGCAAGTTGCTTTGGATGCTGTATGGGATTGTTGTTGTAGACTGGAGGCTTTTAGCATATTGTGATAAGTGCTGTTATCATGACTAATCTGACCATTTCTTTATTTAATTTAATGATACATGTTAAAGGTACCTGTCAGGGGAAATCTTGTTTATCCTTGCCAAGTCTCCCACCCAGCACTGGGCATGTTTATAACTGGTGTAGGATTACAGGCAGGGACTTGCCACAGAAGGCAAGTAACAGCTGATGGGTCCCCTTTAAATTCAAAACTTTGGTACACACTTACAGATAAGCTTCCCAGTAGTTGTCTTAAATTATGTTACCAAAGATGAAACTCCTGGTGCAGGGACTGCCTGCAATGTGACTTCAAACTCTGTGCAGGCTTTTGGGAAAAACAGTGAGCCAATCACTGAGTTGGGAAGGGGATTCTGTGTAAAGGTTGGAAGGAAGAGTTTTTCAACACATTTTTAGAAAATCAAGCCAGTTTGTAGACTAAAATGGAAATGTCTAAGAA
The DNA here is from genome assembly GCF_042186555.1 of Aquarana catesbeiana. NCBI lineage: Eukaryota > Metazoa > Chordata > Amphibia > Anura > Ranidae > Aquarana > Aquarana catesbeiana. The sequence continues at coordinate 57,914,222 of NC_133324.1, read as the reverse complement.
TATTAAATGACAGATTGGCTTGTGTGACAATTATCTTTATAATTGTTTTTAACATTTTTAAGGCATAAATTAAGCCAGAAATTTAGGACAATTACCCACATAGGATTTCTGACCATACAGACTTGGAATTGTGGAGCCATCAGGTGTTTATATATAATCGTAAATATCTTATTGGGTGTTTTAGATGTCTGTGATCAAATTTGCAATTTTACTTTTGTTTTAAGGGAATCTTGTACTGAGAAACTAGGAAACTTGGTATAACTGCTCTACTCTCCTTTGGATAATACTACATGCCTGGCTCTTTTGTTAATCCAAAAACTTCAGTACTTTCTGTGCCAATGACCTGGATTTAGAGTGCAAACTTTTTAAATAAACATCCTGCACTAAACTAAAAAGAATCTGTGCCCCCTGGAAAACCATGGAAGGGAAAAATCTTTAAAGCAGAGTTCCAGGCTTTTTTTGTTCATTAAAAGTCAGCAGCTACAAAAAGTTTAGCTGCTGACTTTTAATAAACAGACACTTAACTGTTCCATGGTCCAGTGATGCGGCCGCACGGAGCCCCGCTCCTCTCCCTTGCTCCTATCCCTCGCTCCTCTCCCCGTCCTCTCCTCAGCACCTCCATCGAAACTGTGGGCACCCGGCCGTGACAGCTTGCGGCTTCACAGCCGGGCGCGCACTGCTATCTGGACAGGCAATCTTCTGGGACTTGTCACGTGTCCCAGAAGATTGCCTAGGGGGAGACAAGGAGTCGCCTAGGCGGCCCGTAGGCAGAAGCAGGAAGTGGAATTACATGCCAAATGCTGCATGTAAGGGGGCGAGGACTGCTTAAAGCAGAAGTTCCACTTTAAAATCTTTTTTTTTTTAATTTGCTTATCCACTTCCCGTCTTTAGTCCATTTAGAAACCGTTGAAGTTGTTATAACAGGATTATGGTTGAGGCTACAACAGTTTGTTTTTTTTTTTTTTTTTTTTTTTTTTTTTTTTTAGAGTTGGCGATTCTGTTTCTATTAAGTGTTCTGAGGGGCTATACAACGCACTGGATCACATTTACAGGTGGCAGAAGAGGCCCCCCCCCCCCAATTCCACTTTATGACATAACTACATAACTTCACCGTGTTTTTGTGCATTAAAATTAATTGAAGTGTACTTTTTCCCAAAAATGTTTTTCCAAAATATATCATGTGACATAAAAATTTGCAACACCCACCATTTTATGCTCTAGAGCTTCTGCTTGAAAGAAAATATAATGTTTGCGGGTTCCAAGTAGTTTTCTAGCAAAAAAAAGAAAAGGTATAGGAGAGGAATGTCAGAATTGGTACCGGACTGGAACTGGGGAAAATTTAATTTTTCAAAAATCCAGCATCCTTAAAGTTGACTTTTTTTAGTTTTTTTTATTGATCAGGGTTCCGTGGAACCCAAAGTATCCCTCCTGAGTTTAGTAGAGATTCCTTGAGCAGTGAACATTGGTGGATTGATTTCCCACTTGCACTGATCACAAATGCAAGGGGTAACTTCTAAGTTGACCACAGATTCAATAGGGTGATTTCCACTAACCACCAAAGTAAGGGGTAAGAGGACACAACGTTTACTGTCTGCCATTCAGCTTATTGATCACAGTAATGTACCATGAGCTGTAGATATAATCCTGTTAAGTAGGGTTTCCCCAAGACCTAAAAATTATTTCAAGGGTTCTTCAAGAGTAAAGAGGTTGAGAAAGGCCAGTACAGACCATCGAGGTATGATACGTTACATTATATCATCCATGTTTTGTTTTTTTCCTCGCTGAATTACATCAATACATAGAACTATTTTTAGGTTCTTCATGTGTTTCTTGAAAGGTCCTCTTCTACAAAGGAACTGGTGTGGTATTTGTAGTATCGATCTCAAAATGGGCCACAAATGTCCTCCTTCCAGTGGGATACAACTATCCCTACTTCACAACTCTGAAATGGCAAGAAACTCATGCCTCCAAAAGAGGAGGAATGTCCCCAGTCTGGAGATGAGACTCCCTCTGTCCTCCCGATGGACCACCAGGAGGTAAATGTAGAAGATAGCTTTCTCTCACACCTACCTGCAGCCAATATAAATATTTGCTCACTAATATTCCACAAATGCTGATTATTTGTTATAGGTTTGTGCAATATTTTAAGTTCTGTATCTGGATGTGTAATATGTTTTTTTTTTTTTTAATTAATTTTAGGTGTACAGATTGTACACCGACAACCATATAGCAAGAAATTTCAGAGAATTGTGACAATCTTATACGTGTGCATTCTGTATACCAGGGATAGGTAATTAGCGGACCTCCAGCTGTTGCAGAACTACAAATCCCATGAGGCATAGCAAGGCTCTGACAGCCACAAGCATGACACCCAGAGGCAGAGGCATGATGGGACTTGTAGTTTTGCAACAGCTGGAGGTCCGCTAATTTCAGATCTCTGCTGTATACTGTATAACAGTGCAAAAAGTCAACTTTAGTGGAAGGAAGAGGACATAGAGGAGTAATAAACTCAAACAGAGCGGGCAGTGGGACAGAATAGGTTCCAGCAGCTTCGGGACAAGATCAAAGATGTCCAACTTCGCCCCCCCCTTCATTATGTGCAAGCTTATGAGGAGAAGGGGGCGGGAGAACACAGCCTGCACCTCCTCCCTACTCTCGCCTCCTCTCCTTGCCACTTCCAGCGCTGGGTTGACAGAAGTAGTGATGTTGCTGTCAATACTCCTTTCAGCCTTATAGTAGAAGGAACGTGCGGCACCCCCATCCCTACAATACATGCTGCGCCCAGGGCAGCCGTCCCTTCTGCCCACCCCTTGTCCCGGCCCTGGGTTCCAGGGTACCGTTTGGCAGCAATATAATGCGTGGAAGGCCTCTCGGAGGTGGGGTACTCTGTGGATTGGATGGTGAGATGGGGTGGAAAAGTGGATGAATTAGGAATGGGATGTGAGGAAGGTAAAGAAGTAGGGGTGGGGAAGGGAAAAGGACTAATAGAAGAAAAATAAAAGATTGCATGATTGTTCCAGTCAGTACTTCTAAAAGTAATGAGGCCAGAGAAAGATGGGTACCTAGCAATCCGTAATGGCCGCCTTTTTTATTATTTAAGAACCAAAATATTAGGGCCCCTAACCGAATCTGGTGGAATGATAGTTAGAGCTGTTGATCTGAGAATGTTAGCCGTTATTTCTGGGGTCCCAAACAACAATCCATACACCTGCTTTAGAGCAAGGATGAATTACTTAACCTTTTACTAAGCTACTACAAGTCCCAGTTTGCCCTGCTAGTTCTAAGTCAAGGCAGGAGCTTCACAAGCGGTACCAGTGTCTGTGGCCGTCTTAACCTGGAGGATGTAGATACCAGGCGTGTTCAAGGAGGTGTGCCTACTTTTTATGCATCTTCATTTAAACTGCTGTTTTTCCTTTTTTGTGCACTTTTTATTTCATTGTGAAGTACCAGATGTCTTATAATCCTTACATTGTGTATTATATGTAATTACGATATATATTAATTTTATACATTTTACATCTCATGACATTGTGGAGATATGTGTTATATAATAGTTGTGATTGTATATTTAATGTATAAACTGATAAGCATTATAACTCAGTTTTTTTTGTTTTTCTTTTTTGTTTTTTTTTTTGTGTGCAATATTTAAATGGTTAGGACATGACAACACGGGCATTTGCGAGCGCACTCATTGTATTTAATAAAGCGCTTACAAAACATTAAGCATCTTTTGAGAATCTTCCTTGAAGCCCTCAAAGTAAATGTACAGCTCCTGCGATGGATGCAGATCTTAATGGAAGTGCAGGCTGTAGCTTTTAACAAGCTTTTAGCGTGTTTCAGGAGCTTCAGCTAAAAGCTTACTTAAAGCTACAGACTAGCACTTGCCAATTAAAAATTCACAAATGCCAGTGTGTCTAGGGCTTAACAAAAAAAAAAAAAAAAAGCTTTTTATTGCTCCAGAGTGATATGAGAAATAATGGGGTAGGTCAACGTTGGATACCTTTTAAAATTTTTATAAGACAATAAAAAATATATATATATTTAGCGATAGCAGGCAGCCAGTGATGCCTGCATATACCTTTTAGATGAAATGTCTGCTATGGTCTGTGATTATGGTGAGTTGAATTACTCACCGGCTGGGTGTACATAAGAATCCAGCAGCATTATCTCCCCATTGGTCTTCTGCCCTCCCCCCTCCGCTAAATGGGAGGAGTCTCAGCGTGCTTACTGCGGGTGCCATAATGTTAATCAGATTGCGTATATATAACAGGGTAGGTGAGACTTCCTTATACTATAGATGGAGCTGGGGACTCGGGAGAGATTTTGCCACTGGAGACCCTGACCTTAATGTGCCAGCATCTACCTGAAGCTGAAATATATCACTTTTTGGGTAGACTGGTTGTCAAAAACCACGAATAGCAGTTCTATGTGGTTTTTTTTTTTTTTTTTTAAGGGTTCTTATCACCTAAAATCAGTGCCTCAGCAATAGCACTGTTTCTTAAATGGATAGGCCTGCATTCTCATGAACATTGGTTCACTGCACAACAAGGCCTCCATGACTTGTGTAGGTGACAGATGCCCTTTACATCCTGTGACTAAATGTAAACATGTTGGCGAGAATTCATTAAGCTGCTCGGTTGTGTCTAGTAGCCATTATTGTGTATTTTGTGATGAGCCTAAAAAATAAAAAAAAAAATAAAAAATATATAGTCTTATGCATGTCCCTATTATTTATTTATTTTTTGATAAATTTGTTTTTAATCATTTAAATTATAATAATTTTACAGACATTGGAAACATAGCCAAAAAATAAAGAAATATGATGATATCAAATCAAAATAAATGTCATCAATTTTACCAAAAGCAATGAGGAGTGTGAGCGGTATACAAAGACATCAAGATTGAAATGACAGTGGGTGGGAACCCCAACGGGACATGGTCCCTGACCTTGTTAAAATAAAACCCTGAACATGACATGGCCCCTGCTCTAGCTAAAAGAAAAACCCCATCGGGGCGCAGCCCATGATTTATCTAAAAGAACTTTTATAAAAACTAGAGAGAGTGGACTTTAAAGGCACACAGGTAAGCCATGTAAAAGTAATTAGGTATATTTATTGGTATAGAAATTTTAATTAGAGAAAGTTATTACAAATAAATGCATATAAAATACATAAAACTCGTATTGTGTACCCCGCACATATACTCTAACACCACTTAATCAAATAGAGAGAGTACAGAAATACATCCAACAGGACAATAATTGCAGTTCCCGTAGTGTTAACCAGATACAGGTGTATATATAGAGTGCTGTGGGTCAAGATGTGGCACAACTTATTCACTCAACATGTGGCGAGTAAAGGTACGCTTCTTCAGGATAATAAAGTTCTATTGAATATATATAAAGAAATATAGCAAATATATAGTTTGAGTTTATTAGCATAGCATACAAAACTTAACACAATAGGCAAAAGACAATATAAAATTGCTCCGATAGGGTCAGTTGGCCATAAACGACCCCCACTTAAAAGGAATGGGCCACCCGGAGTCAGGAAGCAAAGCACTTCAGTTGGGACGTATATGTGTAAGAAAGTATATTAAAAACAGCATGTAAGGGTTTTCAATGATATATTGAGATCAAATTACTGAGCAATTTTATATTGTCTTTTGCCTATTATGTTAAGTTTTGTATGCTATGCTAATAAACGCAAACTATATATTTATTTGCTATATTTCTTTATAAATTCAATAGAACTGTATGCTCATGAAGAAGCGTACATTTACGCGCAACATGTCGAGTGAATAAGTTGTGCCCGGATCCACATCTCGACCCACAGCACTCTATATATACATCTGTATCTGGTTAACACTACGGGAATTGCAATTAGTGTCCTGTTGGATGTATTACTGTACTCTCTCTATTTGATTAAGTGGTGTTAGAGTATATGTGCAGGTTACACAATACGAGTTTTATGTATTTTATATGCATTTATATGTAATAACTTTCTCTAATTAAATTTCTATACCAATAAATATACCTAATTACTTTTACATGGCTTACCTGTGTGCCTTTAAAGTCCACTCTCTCTAGTTTCTAGTTTTTATATATCCAATATTGGGACGTTGGCACACTGCTATTTGTGCACTCAGTGTCACCCTGTGAAAGTACACATTAAATTTGAAATCCTTTGCAATTATCTAAAAGAACAACAACGGGACACGACCCCTGCTCTCACTAAAACAAAAACCCCAACGGAACACGACCCCTGCTCTCGCTGAAAGAAAAACCCCAACGGAACACGACCCCTGCTTTCTCTGAAAGATAAAGATTAGGGCAGCACAGTGGTGTAGTGGGTAGCACTCTCGCCTCGCAGCAATAGGGTCGCTGGTTCGAATCCCAACCACGACACCATCTGCCTGGAGTTTGCATGTTCTCCCTGTGCCTGTGTGGGTTTCCTCCGGGTACTCCGGTTTCCTCCTACACTCCAAAGACATGCTGTTAGGTTTATTGGCTTCTGTCCAAAAATTGGCCCCAGTGTATGGGTGTGAGTTACGGACCTTGGATTGCAGACCCCTTGGGGGTGGGGACCGGTGTGGGTGTGGTCGATGGTACTACATGGGTACCTTAAATATATATATATATATATATATATATATATTTAAAAAAAAAAAAAATAATAAAATAGTGGATGGGCATCTTGATGGGACGCAGTGTGTGGGGATAGGGACAATTGTGGGTGCTCACTCAGGTTGAACTGGATGGACTGGTGTCTTTATTCAACCTATGTAACTATAAACCCCAACGGGACACGGCCCCTGCTTTCTCTAAAAGAAAAACCCCAACGGGACACAACCCCTGCTCTCGCTGAAAGGAAAACACCAACGGGACACATAATATAAGAATAAACCTCAAATTGTGGGATGTTATAGGCAATTAAAGAGATGATACATTGTTTTTATAAAACGTACATATTTATTACAAAAATGATTGGATAAAAATTCCAAATAGGAAGTAAAAAAACACGACAACAGGTGAAAATATCACATTACATAAAGTAGAATATAATCATAAAGTGATAGTCCCCAGCTACTTGCTGTTTCTTTATCTGTGAATTTGCGATAAAAATTAGTAGATGGGGATAGCCAACGCTTTTCGAAATATGCAAATATAAGCAAAATCTTCTTCAGGGAATAATACGACTTCTGAAAAAAAACTATTTAAATTGAAAAACACAATATATTGTATATGACTGTACATGAACATGCATATGTACACATGCATATGTACATATACGTACATGCATACCCATATATACACTTACAATGTTTGAAATTTCTAGCAAAAGCACTTCTTGAAAAGTCAGGAGAACCATATATCATTATATCATGTACTCTTCATGAGCTGCAGGGACCCACCAAAGACGCCCAGCTTTGTAATGCCCCAAGGGGGAGGTGAAAATTGCAATGTAAAGAGGAAAAAGAAAAAAAAAAACACATACAAAAAATGATGAAAAATCCCACGAAGATAATTAGTAACTGTTTTGTAGGATAATGGGTCAACCTACATGATGTTCACCAAAGGGCTGGCCCAGTAGTTGCCTAAATCCAGAGAGGACATACTTGTAAAAAAAACTTTTTCCAATCTTGCATTAGAGAAGTAGGCCCAATGCACAGGTGCATACACTGGCTATAGTCTGTTGCAGGGTGTTAGTATGCTGCTGGTAATCCTACGGTGCGTGGCAATGCTCCACAACGGATGGATCATCCGTGCCCTGCAGTTACAGAGAAGGAATGACGCTGGCTAACATTTCCGCCGTTCCTAAGTACTGTGCATGCGCGGGAAAAGTGACCCTGATCGCGTCAGGCAGACATTATGTTACCTTGGCTTTAATGGTGAGGATGAATGACATTTCTGGACAGGATTGCCTTCCCCTTGCAACCTATATGTTAATGTTTCTTTATCTCAGCTTAATGGTCTAGATTAAGATGTTGCATCTTTGGGTTTAATTTTTACATATATTCATATATAGTGTTGTATTTTGGTTAATTATATGTTGTAATAGCAAGGGCACTGCTGAATTTTGCACAAGAGACCTTGAATTTCTTTATAATCAGCCTGTTTACTCCAATTGCATTGGGAACTGGGTGATTTTTCTCCTTCTATTTGCGAATGTATTACATACAGAATCTCCCCTGTTGTCTCATGGCCGCCATCCTGGTCTCCGGATGTTGTCATCGCGGAGACAGGATGGGATGCGGCTACGCATGGCGTATGTCCGACGTGACCGCGCACGTCGGCCTGACTTGATCAGCGCAACTTTTCCTGTGCAAGTGCAGTACTTGGGAACTCCGGAAATGTTAGCCGGTGTATTGCCGAGAAAGTTCCCCCGACGGATAAGGATCCCCTGTACTGCACTTGCGCAGTACGAACGACTACGGAGCCACCGAAAGTCTCCGAAGTTGAACAGCTGATCGTCAGCTCTACACGGCGCCTGTGAGTCCAGGTTAAAGCCCCACCATCCAAGTGGACATAGAGTTAGAATAAAACTATATCGAGCCAAGCGAGCCCACGAGGGGCCCTGTTACAGGTGCTGTGTACAGCTGACTCACAGGTGTTTAGCTTCGGCTATTTTCGGCGGCTCGTACTGCGCAAGCGCTGCGCAGTACAGGGGCGTCCTTATCCGCGGGGGGGGAACTTTCTCGGCAGGACACCGGCGCCATTCCTTCTCCATAACTGCGGAGCATGGATGTGCCATCCGTTGTGGAGCATTGCCACGCACCGTAGGATTACCAGCAGCATACTAACACCCTGCAACATACTATAGCCAGTGTATGCACCTGTGCATTGGGCCTACTTCTCTAATGCAAGATTGGAAAAAGTTTTTTACAAGCAAGTTCTTTTTGGATTTATGTAACTACTGGGCCAGCCCTTTGGTGAACATCATGTAGGTTGACCCAGTATCCTACGGAATAGATAGAAATTATCTTCTGATGGATTTTTCCTCATTTTTTTGTGGGTTTTTTTTTTTTTTTTTTTTCCTCTTTACAGTGCAATTTTCATCTCCCTTTGGGGCATTACAAAGCTGGGCTTCTTTGGTACATGATATAATGATATATGGTTCTCTTGGCTGTTCAAGAAGTGCTTTTGCTAGAAATTTCAAACGTAAGTGTATATATGGGTATGCATATTCATGTACACAGTCATATACAATATATATTGTGTTTTTCAATTTAAATTGTTTGTTTTCAGAAGTATTATCCCTGAAGAAGATTTTGCTTATATTTACATATTTCGAAATGCGTTGACTATCCCCATCTACTCATTTTCATTGCAAATTCACTGATGAAGAAACAGCAAGTAGCTGGGGACTATCAGTTATATTCTAATTTATGTAATATGATATTTTCACCTATTGTCGTGTTTTCTTTGTTCCAATTTGGAATTTTTATCTAATCATTTTTTGTAATAAATATGTACGTTTTATAAAAACAATGTATGATCTCTTTTTTCAATTGCCTATAAAATCCCACAATTTTGAGCTTCATTCTTATATTCTATTGCAAGGGATGATGGCAATTACATATACAGCTATATGAGTCTTTGTTATTCAACACCAACAGGACACGGCCCCTGCGCTAACTGAAACAAAACCCCAATGGGACCCGGCCCTTGCTCTAGCCAAAAACAAAAACAGGACACAGCCTCTGTCCTATCTGATAGAAAAACCCCAACAGGACACGGCCTCTGCTTTGACTGAAAGAAAAACCCCAATGGGATCCGGACCCTGCTCTCACTGAAAGAAAAACCCCTATGGGACCCAGCCCCTGCTCTCACTGAAAGGAAAACCCCAACAGGACATGGCCTCTGTTCTGGCTGAAACAAAACCCCAATGGGATCCGGCCCCTGCTCTCACTGAAAGAAAACCCCAATGGGACCCGGCCCCTGCTCTCACTGAAAGAAAAACCCCTATGGGACCCGGCCCCTGCTCTTGCTGAAAGGAAAACCCCAATGGGACCCGGCCCCTGCTCTCGCTGAAAGAAAAACCCCAATGGGACCCGGCCCCTGCTCTCGCTGAAAGGAAAACCCCAATGGGACCCGGCCCCTGCTCTCGCTGAAAGGAAAACCCCAATGGGACCCGGCCCCTGCTCTCGCTGAAAGGAAAACCCCAATGGGACCCGGCCCCTGCTCTCGCTGAAAGAAAAACCCCTATGGGACCCGGCCCCTGCTTTCGTTGAAAGTAAAACCCCAATGGGACCCGGCCCCTGCTCTCACTGAAAGAAAAACCCCTATGGGACCCGGCCCCTGCTCTTGCTGAAAGGAAAACCCCAATGGGACCCGGCCCCTGCTCTCGCTGAAAGAAAAACCCCAATGGGACCCGGCCCCTGCTCTCGCTGAAAAGAGAACCCCAATGGGACCCGGCCCCTGCTCTCGCTGAAAGAAAAACCCCAATGGGACCCGGCCCCTGCTCTCACTGAAAGGAAAACCCCAATGGGACCCGGCCCCTGCTCTCGCTGAAAGAAAAACCCCTATGGGACCCGGCCCCTGCTCTCGCTAAAAGGAAAACCCCAATGGGACCCGGCCCCTGCTCTCGCTGAAAGAAAAACCCCAATGGGACCCGGCCCCTGCTCTCGCTGAAAGGAAAACCCCAATGGGACCCGGCCCCTGCTCTCGCTGAAAGAAAAACCCCAATGGGACCCGGCCCCTGCTCTCACTGAAAGGAAAACCCCAATGGGACCCGGCCCCTGCTCTCGCTGAAAGAAAAACCCCAATGGGACCCGGCCCCTGCTCTCACTGAAAGGAAAACCCCAATGGGACCCGGCCCCTGCTCTCGCTGAAAGAAAAACCCCTATGGGACCCGGCCCCTGCTTTCGTTGAAAGTAAAACCCCAATGGGACCCGGCCCCTGCTCTCACTGAAAGGAAAACCCCTATGGGACCGGGCCTCTGCTCTCGCTGAAAGGAAAACTCCAATGGGACCCGGCCCCTGCTCTCACTGAAAGGAAAACCCCAATGGGACCAGGCCTCTGCTCTCACTGAAAGGAAAACCCCAATGGGACCCGGCCCCTGCTCTCGCTGAAAGAAAAACCCCAATTGGACCGGGCCCCTGCTCTCGCTGAAAGAAAAGCCCCAATGGGACCCGGCCCCTGCTCTAGCCAAAACAACACCTCCAACAGGACACAGCCTCTGCTCTATCTGAATGAAAAACTACAATGGGACACTGATCTTGCTAAAATAAAAACCCAGACAAGACACGGCCCCTGCTCTCGCTGAAAGAAAAACCCCAACGGAACACGGCCCCTGCTCTCGCTGAAAGAAAAACCCCAACGGAACACGGCCCCTGCTCTGGCTAAAACTCCAATGGGATCCGGCCCCTGCTCCATCTGAAAGAAAAGCCCCAACGGGACACAGCCCCTGCTCTAGCCAAAACAAAACTGTTGAAGTGGATGGACTTGTGTCGTTTTTTTTTTTTTAACTAGATTAACTATGTAACTTTATGTAAAACCCCAACAAGACATGGCCCCCTTCTCTATTGAAAATGAGGTTTTGGCTAAAGATGCACCTTCGTCACATTCCCTGGTTTACATAATAAGAAAAATAGACAGAACTGCACGTAACATTCCCAAAACCAGTTTTTCCAAGTTTATTGTGAAGTTACACTCAAAGATAGACCATTTCCAGGGACAAACCTGGCCAAAGCTGAGTATGCCCCTGCAAATCTGGAACTGTGTTTATTATCGCCAATTATCAGCCAAGAAGAAAAGAAATAGTAACAGACGAGTTCTTCAGCAAGCTCGCTCCTCAGATGCTGCAGATCCTTCTTTAGGGAGTTCTCTGGGTGTAGTTTTCATAGGTTGAATCCTGCGCTCTCCTAAAACAGAGACATACATACAGTCATGTCAATTCTGGTGCCTATTCATTTCTTGGCTGTGTTCACAAATATCTGACACAGATCAGCCCTTGCTGCAGCAGTCTGATTATTGAGTAGGAGGAGACTAATAAAATTCTTACGTCTGCCTGCAGCAAAATGATATTACCCTAGCAGAGGCAATGCCACTGGACTAAACCTCAAGGACTGTTGATAATTCTAAAAGTTAGAAGTTTTTAAATGACACTGTGTATATTGTGCCATGCCAGGAATTTATTAGAGCCCTTTCACACTGGGGCGCAGGCCGCGTCAGCGGTAAATCGCTGCTAGCTGTGCGGGCAGGGCGCTTTTAACCCCAAAGGAGGGGTTGAAAGTGCCCACAAAGCACCGCTGCCGAAGCGCTTTGCAGGTGCTTCGCAGTGCTGCCCATTGATTTTAATGGCAGGGGCGCACACCGCCCCAGTGTGAAGGGCTTGAGAGGAGCTTTTCAGGCGCTATTTTTAGCGACAAAGCACCTGAAAAGCGCCTTCAGTGTGAAAGGGGTCTTAATGTAAACTTGTTAAAGCTGAACTCCGGGATTGTAAGAAAATAATACCCTTGCAGCGGGGTTCCCCCCCCCCACACTACAAGGGTTAAATGCTTGTAATGTCTAAGGCAGCGGTCTCAACCTGGGGGTCGATTGCCCATTGGTCCAATCTGGAAAGCTGGCCGAGACGGACCCGAAGTTACTGTGTGTAAAACACTGTCCGTCTCGGCCAGAGAGACGCCACTTCCGGGAGAGTAGAGACCGCCTGGAAGTGACGTTCCGTCACTGCCATCTTGGTACTCTCGTCCGCAGCAAGGCTACAGTTAGAAGTCGGCAAGTGGACATCTTTTTACACCCACCGAAGTCTTGCATTTTACACGTATTTTTACCAATAAACTGAGCTTATATACTATATAAGGCTTATATAGTGTATATAAGCTCAGTTTGCTAAAAAGACGTCCACTTCGACTTCTAACTAGCCTTGCTGCGGACGAGAGTACCAAGATGGCGGCAACGAAACGTCACTTCCGGTTAACACATTAGACGGGTTGCTGATTCTGACGGAACACCTGAGTGACTTTGGTAAGTCAGAGACACTAATTAATAAAAGTATTTTTGTACATCAATTGCCGCCACTGTGCCATCAAACGCAGCCACTGTGCCCATCAATTGCCTCCACTGTGCCCATCAATTGCCTCCACTGTGCCCATCAATTGCCTCCACTGTGCCCATCAATTGCCTCCACTGTGCCCATCAATTGCCGCCACTGTGCCCATCAAACGCTGCCATTGTGCCATATTAAACGCAGCCACTGTGCCATCAAATGCTCCCACTTTGCACCCCCTGCCCACCGTCTGCCTGGCACTTACCCTGTCTTTCGGTGGGGCATTTTACTCATTTGTAACTTATGTTAATTTTAAATAAATATCTCGCACTATATATTACAGATTGTTTTTGTGATTAATCACTACGCTTTAAGATGTTAAATTTGTAAGAATGAAAATATATCCTGCATATCAGATATTTATATTTCGATTTATAACAGTCGCAAAATTACAGCAATGAAATGACCAACGAAAATAATTTTACTGTTAGGGGTCCCCACAACTTGGGAAATTTTATCAAGGGGTCACGGCACTAGAAGGGTTGAGAACCAATGGTCTAAGGGGTAGTATTACCCCCTCCAGCAGGCTTGGTGCTGTCCTCTTCTCCCCAAAGCTCCCGTATGTGATTGTACATCATGTACAATGCAGGACTAGTAACCCTGCATTGTGTGTGGAGGTGGTAAGTGTGTGACTGCGTCCGTGACTGGCTTAAAGAGGAGGCTGCAGGGACCAGCTTGAACAGATGGAGGGAGCCCGCAGCAGACAGGTATATAGTATTACACCGGATTCCTGTACCCCTGGACATCACAAGCATTTAACCCTTTTCAGTGTGAGGGGCCCCGCTACAAGGGTATTTTATTTTCCAGCCTGGAGTTCAACTTTACTTCAATACTTTCATGTTACTTCAGTACTTGCAAAGCTGATTTTCTGGGACCCGGAAAGCACTGAAACCAAAGGTAGTCGGGCAACAAGCATTTTTAGAAGGTCAGCGATAGCAACTTACCATTTGCAGGACAATTGTTATCTATTAAAGTGAATCTCTGCTTTGCTCAAACATCCTGGGGAAAAGTACCATCATTTCTATACACTACAACAAAATGACGCCTGTCCACACACTGCCTCTGCATTTAGTGCCATTTTCTTAGTGCAAAATGGCTTCAGCTTGGTCTCCTACCCATGGGAGAACCCCTCTCTCTAAAGCCCCTCCAACCAACTTATGTGCATCGGCATAGCTCCCTCTACTCCTTCCTCGAACGCAGCCACCACAAAATACCTGGTGGTGGCTGGTTTGGGAGGTTGCTCAGGTCTGGCGTTCGGAAGGTAGGCCTGAGCGCTGCATCATAGTCAGTAAGTTCCATATGTGCGGATAATGGGGCCAGCATTGCCAAAACACAGGTTCCCTTTTGCTATCTTATAGTGGGTATAGAAAAGAATCGCCCTTCTTTACTTTGCAGCCTGAAATGAAGACAGACACGGTTTTTATTATATCTAGCTGTATTTACTCAGTGCAACTAAGTGAAAGATATAACACCAACATGTCAGGAAAAAATTCAAAAACAGAATCACTGAGTTGGAAAAAGGATCACCCCCTTATGTCAGTGTTTGGTTTTAATTAATGCCTTTAGTCTGTTGGGACTTGTCTCTACTAACTTTGCACATCTAGACTTTGCAATATTTGCCCACTCTTCTTTGCAGGCCTGCTCAAGTTCAGTTGCATTTGATGGTGATGGTTTGTGGACTGCAATCTTTAAGTCATTCCACAGATTTTCAATGGGGTTTAAATCTGAGCTAGGCTATGCAAGGACATTCACCTTCTTCTCCTTCAACCACTGGGTGGTCATTTTTGCTGTGTGCTTGGGGTCATTGTCATGTTGGAAGGTAAACCTTCTTCCTATTGAGAACTTTCTGGTAGAGGGTAGCAGATTTTCTTCAAGATTGTGACGATATTTTGCTCCATCCATTTCTCCTTCTATCCTGACACGTGCTCCAGTCCCTGCTGCAGAGAAACGCCTCCATAACAGGATATTACCACCTCCATGCTTTACTGTAGGTATGATGTTATATGGATTGTGAGTTGTATTAGATTTCCGCCAGACATATCGTTTGGGGTTGAGGTCAAATAATTAAATTTTAGTCTCATCTGACCATAACACCTTTTTTTTTAGGTGGCCTCAGAATCTCCAAGGTGCATTTTGGCAAAGCTCAATCGTGACTGCATGTGGCCTTTCTTGAGAAGGCTTTTCTTGAGTGGCTTTTTTGTTGCAACCCTCCCATACAAGCCACATGTGGAGAATTTGTGATATTGTCACATGCACACAATGACCACTCTGTCATAAATTAAATACAGCTGGATAAAACAAAAACGGTGTCTGTCTTAATTTCAGGCTACAAAGCAACAACATGTGATTATTTTAAAGAGGGGTAATTTTTTTTTCTATACCCACTGTATAGGAAATATCTAGAAATGCTAAATGTGCCTAAGTTGTAGTCTGAAAGTTTTTATCTTAAATTCCTCCTGAAAAATAACAGTGCACTTCCTATCCCTACAGCTTCATAGATACCTCTGACCGCTAGTCTTACTAGATTTGGAGTGGGATCTGGTGATGTCAATACTTTTGTTCTCCTTACTGCAGGAGAAGCTGTAGCTAAGGATCCACAGTGCCAGGATCTCCCTACTTCTGTTGCATCCATTGTATGGATCTGAGGCTTCCTTAATCTCTCCTGCTACTTCCTTATCGTTACCCCTCCAGTCATATAAGGACAGCTCTGATATGAGGAAGCAAAGCCTTGCTCCTTTAACCAATATGGCCACTTCCACGTGGAGACAGAGTGCAGAACAAGGCATGGTAAGAAAATAATGGAGGAAAGATCAGTTGTAGGAATATCACAGGCAATATGGGTGAGTTGTCCTTTGTTCTCTGCTAACATGTAGTTATTATCTGTTATAGTTAAAGTGGACCTGTGCATCCTGAGAAAAGTAATATGAAAAACTTATATTTACTTGGAATTTTACTTTAGTTTACCCCATTTCTATAACCATTTTAGTATCAACATAAAAAGCTGCTACTTACTGAAAAGTGTCGGCTATAGATTTTGTCGTGTCTGTATGGCAACAAAAAAAAATATATATATATCATTATACAAGAACACTAATTTGTAAATCAGTTATCTGCTGGACAAGACTGATGTTTGATTTAAAGAATTGCAATTAAAAGCAAGGTATGTTTTTAGTCTCAAAGTAAAGTGTTTAACCACTTCAATACCGGGCACTCCCCCCCAAGCCCAGTCTAATTTTCAGCAGCCATATTTTGAATGACAATTGCGCAGTCATGCAACACTGTACCCAAATATCATTTTTATCATTTTGTTCACACAAATAGAGCTTTCTTTTGGTGGTATTTAAACACCACTGGGTTTTTAGTTTTTTGCTAAATAAACAAAAAAAGACAGAAAATGTTTGAAAAAAAAAAACAACTTTTTTTTGTTTCCGTTATAAAATTTTGCAAATAAATAATCTTTCTTCATGAATTTAGGCTGAAGTGTATTCTGCTACATTTCTTTGGTGAAAATAACTCAAATCAGTGTTTATTATTTAGTCTGTAGGAAAGATATAGAGTCCACAAACTATGGTATATATCTAAAAATTGATCAGTCCTGATGTACTGACAGACTCATTTATTGAGGCCCAGAAATGTCAGGACAATACAAACACCCCCAAATGACCCCTTTTTGGAAAGTAGACAGTCCAAGATATTTATACCTACGACGTCCACCCATACCGACGAGAGGTTCCCCCCGGCGTCATCTTACCATAGGCTGGACCGCAACCAGTTAAAGCTCAATTGAACTTGGTTTAATACCCCGTATACACGATCAGAAATTCCATCAGAAAAAACTTGGATGGTTTTTCCGACGGAATTCCGCTCAAGCTTTCCTTGCATACACACGGTCACACAAAAGTTCTCTGAACTTTCGACCGCCAAGAACGCGGTGACGTACAACACTACGACGAGCCGAGAAAATGAAGTTCAATGCTTCCGAGCATGCGTCAAATTGTTTCCGAGCATGTGTGTTTTTTTGCTCGTCCGAATTGCATACAGACGAGTGCATTTTCAGATAGGAACTTTTTCCGACCGAGAAATAGAGAACCTGCTTTCAATCTTTTGCTGGCTGGAATTCTGCCAGCAAAAGTCCGATGGAGCATACACACGGTTGGGATTTCTGACCGAAAGCTCACATCCGACTTTTGCTGGCGGAATTTCTGATCGCGTGTACGGGGCATAAATCTTCCTTTACCTTCCCTGACTGAGCCAAATCCTCCTTCATTTGTATATCGCATGCTTCCCTTCCCAGACACTGCAGCTCCCAGTGGGAGGGTGCAGAGGCAGTGCTGCCAATCCAGAAAGTCGTGAGCAGGACTGGGCGTGGCCTGGTGATGATGGACAAGCTACTGGTTTATGAATCAACAGTGCCAATGCTGACCTCTCCACCCCTTGCTGCATATTCTCCTCCCACTATAGTACAAGTGGGCACGACCTACATGAAAGTGGTGGCTCTGCTTTGAATTCAGGATCAGGGCATCATCATTTCCTCCCCACCACAGGAAGCTGCTCTAGGTGGACTTTAGTGGCTGGATCAAAAGATATTGGTGGGGCTTTGCTGAGGGACCAAGAAAAAATGAAGTGCAGCCGAACTTATTTAAGTGCTACAGCACATCATTTTTTTTAATGGGGGGCAGGGGACTTTAACCACTTGCCGACAAGCCGCCATCATTATACTGCGACAGGATCCCGCAAACCGTCGTAACTATACATCGGTCCCTTTAAGTGGGATAGCAGGCACGTGCGCGCTGCACAGCGGGGGGTGACTATGCCTGTGACCGGCGGTCGCGATGACCACCGGCCACAAGCGTTCACGGGCACGAGAGGCAGAACAGGGATGTGTGTGTGTAAACACACACATCCCAGTTCTGTGAGGCGAGGAGAAATCGAGATTGTGAGTTCTTACGAGCTGGGAACCACGATCTGTCATCTCCTATAGTCAGTCCCCTCCCCCTACAGTTAGAACACACAGTCAGGGAACACAGTTAACCCCTTGATCGCCCCCTAGTGTTAACCCCTTCCCTGCCAGTGACATTTTTACAGTAATCAGTGCATTTTTATAGCACTGATCGCTGTATAATTGTCAGTCGACCCAAAAATGTGTCAAAAGTGTCCAATGTGTCCGCTATAATGTCGCAGTCTCGATTAAAAATCGCAGAATAAATAAATAATAAAAATGCCATAAATCTATCCCCTATTTTGTAGACGCTATAGCTTTTGCGCAAACCAATCAATATATGCTTTTTGCAATTTTTTTTTTATTACCAAAAATATGTAGAAGAATACATATCGGCCTAAACTGAGGAAAAAATTACCTTTTATAAAAAAAATTGGGGCTATTTATTACAGCAAAAAGTATTTTTGCTGTAATTTTTTCAAAATTTTCGCTCTTTTTTTGTTTATAGCGCAAAAAGTAAAAACCGCAGAGGTGATCAAATACCACCAAAAGAAAGCTCTATTTGTGGTTAAAAAACGACGTCCATTTTGTTTGGGTACAGCGTCGCACGACCGCGCAATGGTCATTTAAAGCGACGCAGTGCTGTATCGCAAAAAATGTCCTGGTCATTGAGCAGCCAAATCTTCCGGCGCTCAAGTGGTTAAAGGACTCCATGCGTTCTGCTAAAATGGTAACATTTCACTGTAGGTGCAGGTGAAAGGATAATTAAAGCAGAGTTCTGACCCCCCACGAAAAAATTAAAAGTCAGCAGCTACAAATATTAAGACACATACCTGTCCAAGGTTCCCACGACGTCGGCACCCCAGCCGATTTTCGGCTCTGCTCTCAGGTTCTGCCGTCGCCATTCATGGTAAGGGAAACCGGCAGTGAAGCCTTTCAGCTTCACAACCAGTTCCCTACTGCGCATGCGTGAAGCTCGCTGCGCTTTCAAACTGGCCCAGCGGCAGAGGAAGGAGGAGGGGGGGTCGAACTTTCCCAGGGACGGCGCCATCTCCCGGAAGTGGGGAAGGTTACATAACATGTCAAAAACAGGTACCCGTTCCACCCTCCCCCCTGAAAGGTGCCAAATATGGCACTGGAGGGGGGGGGGGGGAAGCAGATAAGCGGAGTTTCCACTTTTGGGTGAAACTCCGCTTTAAGTGGGTACAGAACATATGTGATCAGAGTACTCTTCCTGATCTTGCCCTCATTTGCTTCTCTCTTAAGAAGGACAGTGTCATATTTGCTCAGGCATCATCCAGGGTCACCATCTACTTCCTGTACTGAGTATACATAACCTTGTAAATCTAGGTTCCTGTGCAGTTCTGTTGCAGCCTCTTACCTTGCAATTTGCAAGAAAGTTACAATGCAATGTCTCAGGGGTCTGCAAACTATAACCTGTGGGCCACATCTGGCCTGCTACAAGATATTATCTGGCCCACAGCTAGTGTTAGTGGCATATCCTCAGTTTTCAGAGATTGAGGATTCAAGTCAGCGGAGGCCGCCCCACAAGCCCTCCTTCCCCTGTCAGTCTCCAGTACAGGGGAAGGACTGCTACGACCAACAGGTACTTCCTCCATCTGTCTCCCAGCTCCTGCCATGCTGCTTAAGCCACATTGTAATCCCGCTGTAAGGTCCACTTTAACAAGACATAGCTGCCTACCTTTGCTGTAGTAGCTAGCTGCAGCAAACATCAGTAGCAGCATTAGCAGTTTGGCTCCCAGGGCAGCCCACAGCGTCACATATGGAAAACTGTTGGGCTGTGGCCTGAACTTGAAGAAGAACACAGAGCCTTCCGTTCTGCCATGACTGTTGGTGGCCACACAGGTATACTTCCCATCCTGGTGCAGGTAATGGAGCTCTGTGGTCAGGTGATGCTTCAAGGTAGAGCTACTTGGGAGTATGTCCTGATGGTTCTGAGGGTCGATCCAGAGCAAAGAGGGGGCAGGTTCTCCTTCCGCAATACAGACTGCATGGTATCCCCGCCTGTGGTCAAATCCCACTGAGATGTTGACGATCCTGGGAGGGGCTGAGAAGATATGCAGTATTTATTATTACCATCTGCCTAGTTGTCACTTATATTTCTGTCTGAGGGTTATACAGGAAACCTTGGAACAATCTCCTCTAGATTCATCAAAGCAATGTAATAGAAGTTATTCAATTTGTATCTAGTCAAGCAGGCCCTTGTACTACTTTGTTGGTAGATCTGAAGGAGACGGTATAGTCAGATCATAGAATGAATGCGGCCAGCTTAAATATAATAGAAGCACAGATCTTACCAGATACATGCAGCCAAGTCCCAGATTTGGTCTCATATTTGTCATGTCGATCACTAGACAGTTCAACCCGACAATAATACCTATTACTGTCCTCCCAAGTCAGGTTCCCTATGCTGATGGAGATATTGTTGTTTCTTGGGTTTCCGATCAGCCGGAATTTGTTCATGTAGTTCACGGTGGTTTTACACGGCTCCTTAATGTGGTCGCTGGAACACCTGAAGACCACAGTTCCATTGTACGGTTGTCTGACTCGCCAGATGACCGTTAGCCCACCAGGGTGGCTCTTGTGAGGGTGAGAAAACAAACATGGCAAGGAGGCAGCTTTACCGATCTCACCGCTGACATCTCTCGATACTTGAAGAGACCAAGAGTTTCCAATTACTCCTGTAAGACATAGTAGATAACACAAATGTGTAGTAAAAGGAAGGAGAGAACTTCCAAATTTGCTCAGCTAACTTTGTTGAATAGATCCTCTTTTGCCATACTATTGGTGGTACTAGATGTAAAGGTCCTCCACACATCAATGCAACACCTGTCCAGAAAGCCACTGCCTTCACCCCAGTGTCAGCTGGTGCCAGAGCCTAGAGCAGTGACGGCGAACCTTGGCACTCCAGATGTTTTGGAACTCCATTTCCCATGATGCTCATCTACACTGCAGAGTACATGAGCATCATGGAAAATGTAGTTCCAAAACATCTGGGGTGCCAAGATTCGCCGTCACTGGCCTAGAGGGACCAGTGACACCATCCCCTCCATAATGTGAAAGTGCTTGGACCTAGCTATTGTCCCCAAGGCTTGAGCTTCAGGGAAGGAGGCCACATATTGCCCCATTCTCTAAACCGCTTGCCTACTGGACACTTTTATCCCCTTCCTGCTAAGGCCAATTTTCATCTTTCAGCGCTGTCACACTTTAAATGACAATTGCGCGGTCATACAACACTGTACCCATATGACATTTTTATCATTTTTCTCCCACAAATAGAGCTTTTTTTGGTGGTATTTAATCGCCACTAGGCTTTTTATTGTTTGCTAAACAAACCAAAAAATACAGAAAATTTTGAAAAAAGAAATAAAAAAATTTTCATAGTTTGTTATAACATTGTGAAAACAGCCAATTTTTCTCCTTCACTGATGTGCGTTGATGAGGCTGCACTGAGAGGTGGCAGTGATAGGCAACACTGATGAGGCACTGATTGGCGGCACTGTTAGGGCTGAACTGATAATCAGGAGGAGAAGCAGCACGTTCACAGGAGGACATCCATGCATGTCCTCCCGGCAAAGTAAGCCCGTGCTGTAGCCGTCTTTCGGCTATAGCAAGGGCTGGTGCAAGGATTTTTGACACCCTAGGGATTTTTGCCACTCCAGCCCTGACTCCACCCATAAATGCAGTAACATCAGCACCCATAATTGCAGCCTTACCGGGGGGGGGATACACACAAATCAGAGTGATTGGCTGATCATTATACATACACAATATCTGTATACATGTACATACAATAATGCAGTCTGAGACTCTCAGTGGCAGTGAAAACTTTTACTCACCAGGTGACGGTGTGACTGGGGCTCCCCTCTGCAGCTCTCTCTGCATCCGATGACTTGACCCCGCCGCTGCCAGTGCGAGGAACTAACAAATTTAAACGCTGCCCACCTCGGTGAGTCCAGGCAGGCTCCACCTGTCACCAAGCCTGGAATGCCGCCATTGACTCTGCACTGACGCTTGCCATAGTTTAGGACAGGCCAGGTCAGATGAGAGAACCATCTGCGTCTCCACGACAGGGGGGGTAGTTTTAGTGGCGGAGGAATCGTGCGGTGTATGGGCAGGAGGGAGAGCGGCCTCCATGGGGAGGGATCATGCGGCGTACGGGCACAGCACTGGGCAGAAAGGCAGTGCGGACATCAGAGACGGTGACAACGTGACCACTCGCGGTGGTACACAGACAGGTCACACTCACTGGCAGTGGCACTATGATGATCAGGGGCACACAGCGGCACAAGGGATGTTTCCTTTCCCTTCCTTCATAATGAATACAGTCCTCTGCCGCTGCTGCGCCAGCGTCTCCGGCACTGTACTGAGGGACTCGGGAGCGAAGCGGCTGCCTGTTGAGTTTGTTGCTGAGGGAGTAGGATCACCAGCGGCCGGGCGCCCTAGGCGGCTGCCTAGTTTGCCTAGTGGTAGCGCCGGCCCTGGCTATAGCGCGGGTGTGATGTGGTTAAGCAGTGGGTATTTTTGTGCCAGAAAAGATGAAAGAAGGAAGGGCATGGGATCACTGGTGGGTCAAGGGCACATACACAGACACCAACTTTGGGAAAAATTAAAATGATTCCTAGCTGAGGCCTGCGCCCACACTGCAAGAGTTAATTGCTTATTTAACCTAGAGGAGAGGGGAAACACTTTTACTTACCCGTTCCTCTTCTCCCCCGGTTGATGGCGCTCTCCCATGCTACGGCAGTGGCCTGTCCCTTGGCGTCATCACATCCTGCACTGGCCTTGATGATGTCGGGACCTTAGGTTGCTGGATCATGGAGGAGAACATGCTATGGGCACCAATCTAGCAGCATGGATCAGTTAAAGGGGTTGTAAACCCTCGTGTTTTTTCACCTTAATGCATCCTATGCATTAAGGTGAAAAAACACCTGGCAGTGACCAGGCCCCCCCCCCCCGTTTTACTTACCTAAACCCCATATTTCCCTCGATGGGGACACACTGTCCCTCTCTCCACGGGGTCCCGGCTCTTGATTGGATAGATTGATAGCGGTGCAACCATTGGCTCCCGCTGCTGTCAATCAAATCCAATGACGCGGGTGGGCGGGCCAAGTCCGGCATTCGTGTCTTTGAAAGCAAATGCTGGACTCGGGAGTGCACCTGCAAGGTAACCCTCCGGGAGAGCGCTTCTCCTAGGGGGGTTATCTGATGCGGGGAGGAGCCGCCGGGGAGCCCCAGAAATGGATGATCGGGGCCACACTGTGCAAAACGAGCTGCACAGAGGAGGTAACGATGATATGTTTGTTTTAAAAAAAAAAAAAAAACGTACCTTTACAATCACTTTAAGTCCCATGGACCCAATTGAGCAATTGAACCCTTGCAGTGCGGGCGCAGCCCTACAGCAAGGATCATTTTCAAGTTTCCCAGAGATGAGCTTTGATGAAAGATTTTTGAGATCATGCAGAGGTGGACAAAGCCAAAAAGATGCCCCCCTTGTGAAGAAATGATGCCCCCTCAGCTAAACTTTACTAATGTTTTTTTGCCATAACAATTAACTTATAACTTATTCTAATGGCTCTTAGTTCTGCCTTTGATACTGTAGACCACAATCTTTTACTCTCTAGCCTTGAAGCCATATTTGGAGTCTCAGAATTGGCTCTGAAATGGATTAAGTCATCTCTCTGGTCGTGTCACTTTGTTTTTCTTGGTGGATTCCAGTCTGAAGTTGGTCCAGTCAAGTATGGTGTTCCTCAGGGCTCAATCTTGGGTCCCTTACTTTTTAGCATGTACATGTTCCCACATGGCCAACTGCTTAGATCACACGGGTTCAATTATCACTTCTATGACACTCAGATATACATCCACACTAAACTGGATTCTACTTTGGCTGCTTCTCTCCTATCCAGTGGCAGCCCGTCCATTAGGGGTGCCCAGGCGCCGCCTCCTCTATTCACGGCCGCCACATCCTAATTAATGCTCTATGATCCACATGCTGCTACCCCCTATCCATGCGTCCGGGCCCTTTCAGGACGCCGGGTGCATGAATTACAGTGGCGGGGGTGGTTTTTTTTTAAGCACCTGACTAGAGCCAGAGGCTCTAATAGGGTTCGAAATAGGGTGGGCTCAGGTCCCAGAGCACTGCGCCATGAGCCCACCCAAGTGTTACAACAGCGAATCAATATTTGCCATTGCAACACTGAACCTCCTCCTGGCCAATCGGGAAGCGGGTCTGGTGCCCGTCACCCGATTGGCTGAAAGGACAGGTGATCCTATTGGACGCCTAGGAGGAGGGGAGGAGACGCACAGCGGAAGCGAGGAGGAGAAGACACAGGAGCCACTGCCCGATGTCTGCCGATGCCCTGATCCCCGCCGCTGTCTGATGTACATGCCGATGCCCCGATCCCTGCCGCTGCCTAATGTGCCGCCAATGCCTGGTCCCCCGCCACTGCCCGATGTCTGCCGATGCCCTGATCCCCGCCACTGCCCGATCCCTGCCACTGTCCGATGTGCCCACCAATGCCCCATCCCCCGCCGCTGCCCGATGTGTCCGCCGCCTAGATGGGGTAAGTGCCGGTGGACTGGCAGGAAGCGAGGGGGGGTTTGAGGTGCCACGGGGTTGGTTGTTTGCCGCCCCTCCAAACAAAAAACCACCAGCCGCCACCGCTCCTATTGAACTGTATTTGTGATATAAAAACTCGGATAACCCGTAATTTCCTTCAATTAGACTGTGACAAGACTGAAGTCATGCTTATTGGCACCCCCCCTTTAATTACATAAGGCCAGTCCTAATAGCCTATCTATAGATGGCACTCTACGTGAGGTTCAGTCTAAAGTGAAAAATATAAGGGTGATATTTGATGCTAGTTTAACCGCTTCAATACCGGGCATTTTCACCCCCTTCCTGGCCAGACCAATTTTTAGTTTTCAGCACTGTCCCATTTTGAATGACAATTGCGCGGTCATACAACACTGTACCCAAATGAAATTTTTATGTTTTTTCCCCCACAAATAGAGCTTTCTTTTGGTGGTATTTGACCACCTCTGAGGTTTTAATTTTTGCGCTATAAACAAAAGAAGAGCAACAATTTTGAAAAAAACACAATATTTTTTACTTTTTGCTATAATAAATATCCCTATTTAAAAAAAAAAAAAAATTTTCCTCAGTTTAGGCCGTAAAAGAAATCACAATAAGCGTGTATTGATTGGTTTGTGCAAAAGTTATAGCGTCTACAAAATACGGGATAGATTTATGGCATTTTTATTTATTTTTTTACTAGTAATGGCGGCAATCAGCGTTTTTTTTTTTTGTGACTGTGACATTGCGACGAACATATCGGACACTTTTGACACATTTTTGGGACCATTCACATTTATACAGCGATCAGTGCTATAAAAAAAATGTACTGATTACTGTGTAAATGTGACTGGCAGGGAAGAGGTTAACACTGGGGGGTGATCAAGGGGTTAATTATATTTCCTAGGGAGTGATTCTAACTGTAGGGGGAGGGGATTCACAAGAGGAGGAGACCGATCGGTGTTCCTCTGTACTGGGAACACACCATCGGTCTCCTCTCACCTGACAGATCTACAGTCCTGTTGTGTTCATGGGAATCGTGGGTGCCCGGCAGACGTCGCGGCTGCCGGGCACGTGCACCGGGTTCCGAGCAACGTGGCGGGAGCGCGCGTACCCCCTAGACAGCCAGGAAGCAGAGGACGTCATATGACGCCCACTCAGGATGGGAGATCCCTCCTGCGGACGTCATATTACTATAGCCGGGTAATGAAGTGGTTATTAACCACTTAAGGACCGAGCCTCTTTTTGAGATTTTTTGTTTACAAGTTAAAAACAGGTTTTTTTTTTTTGCTAGAAAATTACTTGGAACCCCCAAACATTATAAATTTTTGTTTTCTAACACCCTAGAAAATAAAATGGCGGTCATTGCAATACTTTCTGTCACACCGTATTTGCGCAGCGGTCTTACAAGCGCGCTTTTTTAAAAAAAAAATAAATTTGAATTAAAAAATAAGACAACAGTAAAGTTAGCCCAATTTTTTTTTTCTACATTGTGAAAGATAATGTTACGCCGAGTAAATTGATACCCACCATGTCACGCTTCAAAATTGCGCCCGCTCGTGGAATGGTGGCAAACTTTTACCCTTAAAAATCTCCATAGGCGACATTTAAAAAAATCTACAGGTTGCATGTTTTGAGTTACAGAGGAGGGCTAGGGCTAGAATTATTGCTCTCGCTCTACCGATTGCGGCGATACCTCACATGTGTGGTTTGAATACCGTTTTCATATGCGGACGCTACTCACGTATGCATTCGCTTCTACACGCGAGCTTGGCGGGACGGGGCACGTTTAAAATTTTTTTCTTATTTATTTATTTAACTTTTTATTTTTTATTTTTACACTGTTTTAAAAAAAAAAAAACAAATTGTCACTTTTATTCCTATTACATGGAATGTAAACATCCCTTGTAATAGAAAAAAGCATGACAGGACCTCTTAAATATGAGATCCGGGGTCAAAAAGACCTCAGATCTCATATTTACACTAAAATGCAATGAAAAATAAAAATTGTCATTTAAAAAAAAAATAAATAAAAAAAAATTGGCCCTGTAAGAGCAATGGGCGGAAGTGACATTATGATGTCGCTTTCCGCCCAGCAATGGTATGGAGACGGGTAGGGGCCATCTTCCCCCTCACTCGTCTCCATACCCAGCAAGGGTGAAGATCCGATCGCCGCTGCCAACGGCTCCGGTAATCAGTGGAGGGCACCGCAGCGCGGCAGGAGCGGGGGAGGGGTGGCCCTATCCCGCCGCTGATAAGTGATCTTGTGGCGAATCCGCCGCAGAGACCACCATTATCGGAAAGCAGAACGCTGGCCGAAGAAGAAGAAGATACCGGAGTTATGGTAGCTAGCTGCTGCCATAACAATGATGTTCCTCTTAAAACTTAGGACGTATATCGGCGTGCGGCGGTCCGTAAGTGGTTAACCTTTGATCCACATGTACAAAATGTTGTCAGAACATCTTTTTTTCCACTTGAGAAATATCCTATGCTATCATACACTGAAAAGCTGATCCATACGTTTGTGTTCTCCTGACTTCTGCAATGCATCCATACGTTTGTGTTCTCCTGACTTGACTACTGCAATGCTCTACTCACTGGTGTACCTAAATCCACTATTGATCGACTTCAATATGTTCTAAACTCTACAGCCAGAATCCTCACCAGGTCTGGTACAAGTGACCACATTACCCCTATCTTGAAGTCCTTGCACTGGTGACCTGTCAGGTTTTGCATTGACTTTAGGATCCTCTTGCTCACCTATAAGGCTCTTTATGGCTTGGCACCCCATTATCTCTCTGAAGTTTTTCCAATTACTCCCCCCCCACCCCTCGTAACCTCCGCTCCTCAAATTCTGGTCTCCTGTGCGTCCCCCCTACTCACCGACACACGATGGGAGACCGGGCCATGTCCTGCTATGCCCCAAAACTCTGGAATTCACTTCCAAAGAACATCAGAGAGTCCTCTTCTCTATACGCATCCAAATCAAATCTAAAAACGTTTTTCTTTGACCGCTGGCCGACCGTCTCACTCAGATATACTGCGACAGATTAACGTACTTGTATGTTGCCCTTTAAGAGGCGGCTTGCGGGCACCGGGAGCTCCGTGACCGCGATCGCTGGTCCCGCGGACCCGATGTCCGCGGGGATACCCGCGATCGTCTGACAGAGAGGAAGAACGGGGAAATGCTGATGTAAACAAGCATCTCCCCGTTCTGCCGAGTGACAGGACACTGATCACAGATCCCTGTAATTGGAAGGGTTGATCAGTGACGTGTTACACATAGCCCCTCCCCCCCACAGTTAGAATCACTCCCTAGGACACACTTAACCCCTACAGCGCCACCTAGTGCTTAACCCCTTCACTGCCAGTCACATTTACACAGTAATCAATTAATTTTTAATTGCACCGATCGCTGTATAAATGTGAGTGGTCCCAAAATCGCGCCAAAAGTGTCTGATGTGTTTGACATAATGTCGCAGTCACGTTAAAAAATCGGTGATCGCCGCCATTACTAGTAAAAAAAAAAAAAAAAAATTATCAATAAAAATACCATAAGACTATCCCCTATTTTGTAGACGTTATAACTTTTGTGCAAACCAATCAATAAACGCTTATTGCGATTTTTGTTTTTTTTACTACCAAAAATATGTAGAAGAATACGTATCGGCCTAAACTGTGGAAAAAAAAATGTTTTTTTTTTATATATTTTTGGGGGATATTTATTATAGCAAAAAGTAAAAAATATTGCTCTTTTTTCATAATTGTCGCTATTTTTTTGTTTATAGCGCAAAAAAATAAAAACCGCAGAGGTGATCAAATACCACCAAAAGAAAGCTCTATTTGTGGGGAAAAAAGGATGTCAATTTTGATTGGGTACAGCGTCGCACGACCGCGCAATTGTCAGTTAAAGCGTCGCAGTGCCGAATCGCAAAAAGTGCTCTGGTCAGGAAGGGGGTAAATCCTTCCGGGGCTGAAGTGGTTAAACAACCTTTCACATAATTGTCCCTTTTTTTCCCTTTATATTATCCTGTGTATTTCTTGTGTTTTCTTTGTAAAACGCTTTGAGAAGCTTTAAAGGCGTTTATAAAAAATTTAATTTATTATTAAAAATCGATTTTGCATGTGCAACCTCGAATATGCGCACGCTGCAGTATTGAACCCAAAAGCAAACCTTTATTATATTGCAGCTTTCTAATTCTTAGATGTGATGGCTGCATTCGTTTTCTTTTTTAGGCTTTCATTCTTCTTTTTTCATCCGGTGAACCAGAAAAAAAAAAAAAAGGCTCAAGCTCTCCAGCAGAATTTATCAGTTTACATGGATGAAACAAGCCACTTAAAGAGCAAGTAAACCCTGGTGGGTTTTACTTCCTCTTTATTTCCCTGCAAAGGTAAAGCATAATGGGCTATTATGCATCATATAGTAGCCCGTTATGTATCACTTACCTGAAACTGAAGCCCGTGATGTCACCGCTGTCCCCTGTGCAGGCCGCGTCCATCTTCACCCCTCTTCCTTCCGGGGCCGCAAACTCCGCCTCTGTGACTGGCCGGAGTTGCGTGACGTCACTCCCGCGCATGTGCGCGGGAGCCGCCGGTCACGGCATGACCCTTATTAGAAACAGCACGATGTGCCCTTTCTAAAGTGCGATGTCATAGTCATTGGCGCACGCCTTTTTTGTAAATATCTCCTAAACCGTGGAGGTTTAGGAGATATTTCAAGCACCTACAGGTAAGCCTTAATATAGGCTTACCTGTAGGTAAAAGTGGCTGTACAGGGTGTGCAACCACTTTAAAGAATATGTAAAGCTTTGTTTAAAAAAAAAACAAAAAACAAACATGTCTATACTTACCTCCTCTGTGCAGTTGATTTTGCACAGATTTTGGCCTTGATCCTCCTCTTCTGGGGTCCTCCAGCGGCGCTCCTGGCTCCTCCTCTTCTCGAGTGCCCCATTGAAGAGCGGTCCCCTCTCAGGGCACCCGTGCGGGCGCGCTCCTTTGTCCTGCTGCTGCGTCTATTGGCACAGACAGCAGGACTCGGCCCCGCCCCCCAGCTCCCGGGTTATTGGATTTGATTGACAGCAGCGGGATCCAATGTCTGCTCTGCTATCAAGCTATCCAAGCTGGGCTCGTCACCA
The DNA here is from genome assembly GCF_042186555.1 of Aquarana catesbeiana. Classification (NCBI taxonomy): domain Eukaryota; kingdom Metazoa; phylum Chordata; class Amphibia; order Anura; family Ranidae; genus Aquarana; species Aquarana catesbeiana. Next base: position 57,884,501 of record NC_133324.1, on the reverse strand, counting down.
GGTTCAGGTAAGTAAAAGGGGGGGAGGGGGTGTCTGGGGGGGCAGCTGCTTCACAGGAGGTTTATAATTGTAATGCATAGACTGTATTAAGGTGAAAAAAAACATCAAGTTTACAACCCCTTTAACACTGGCAGGGGGGGCTTAAAACGATCAGCTTTTATTTATTCATTTAAAACTTTTATCCCAAAATGAAAAAAAAGAACTGTTTGCTGTAACTTTATTATACTGGAGTTTAGCCTCCATTAGTTAGTGTATTTAAATCTGCTAATACATTAAACAATCCCCTCCCTATGTGGACAATGCCGCTGTCTGCTGTGCTCCTTCATCCAGAGTTGTGTTTCACCAATACAGGAGACCAGATCACCAGGTGAAAACAGAAGGGGAAAAAAAAAACTAAGAAAAGAAACAAATGCAGCCACCACATCTAATGATTGGTAAGCTGTAATATATTACATTTTTGGGTTTTGGGTTTATTATTGCTTTAAGCTCATTGTTATACTAATGACAATTTTTTTGTTTTTTGGACATAAAAATGTAAAAAGTTCATGGCACCCAAACAGAGGGACTTACCACCACTTAGAGGGATGATGAAGAACACGGGCAGGAATAGAATCGTCCTCATCCCTGGATTCCGGGCTGTCTGTCTGTCTGTCTGGACTCGATCGCTTTGTCTGGACTCGATCGCTTTGTTATAATTAACTAAAGTTAAAGAAAATCGGGAAGTTCCTCTGTAGCGGACACCCTGTGACTCTCAGAGCTGCTATTTTCAGGATTTTTCCATCTTAGTCACGTCGTTCTCATCATGATGAATAATAGTGAGGCTCTCTGCATTTATCTATGGCTGCAGAAAAATAAGAAAGAAATTAACTAGTTACTGGCCGCCTGCCGCAGTTGCACTGCGTCAAGTTGGCTCCCCTGCGCGCTAATCACCGTCGTTGTACGTCGGGCGCGCACACAGCGATTTGTGAGCATGCGCGCGCGCGCCCGTTCACGAGCGGGGGGGAGCCAACCAGCGGGTCCGGCGTGACTCTTTGTCCGCTGGCCACCCGCGATCGCTCCACAGAGATGCAGAACAGGGATCTGTCAATGAAAACAAACAGATCCCTGTTATGACAGGGGAAGTACGGAGTGATCGTCTGTTCCTAGTGATCAGGAACAGCGATCTCTCTCCTCCTCCAGTCAGTCCCACTCCTCCTACAGCTAGAAACACCTCTCTAGGGAACACTTAACCCCTTGATCGCCCCCCTAGTGTTGACCCCCTTCCCTGCCAGTGACATTTATACAGTAATCAGTGGCTATTTTTTTTTTTTTAGCTCTGATCGCTGTATAAATGTCAATGGTCCCAAAACCGTGTCTGATCTGTTCCGCCGCAATGTCACAGTCCCGTTGAAAATCGCTGATCACCATCATTACTAGTAAAAAAATAATAATAATAATTTTGTAGACGCTATAACTTTTGCACAAACCAATCAATATACGTAAACAAGGTAAATGTAAACAAGACAGATCGCCAATCTGCCAGAGAGGAAAATGGAGATCGTGTGTTTCTGCTAAGCAGAAGCATGGATCTCGGTTTTCCTTTTAGTGAAAGCACCTCCCCTCCCCCACAGTTAGAAAGCACACATAGGGAACACATTTAATCACCCCTGATGTTAACCCCTTCCCTGTTAGTGTCATTAGTACAGTGACAGTGCATATTTTTTAGCATTGATCACTGTAGTCCCTGGTCCCCAAAATGTGTCAGTTAGGTGTCTGATTTGTCCGCCGCAATGTCGCAGTCCCGCTAAAAATTGCTGATCGCTACCATTACTAGTAAAAAAAAAAATGAATAAATAAAAATTCCATAAAACTATCCCATAGTTTAGATGCTGTACCGTTTGCGCAAACCAATCAATATACGCTTATTAGAATTTTTTTTTAACCAGAAATATGTAGCAGAATACATATTGGCCTAAATTGATGAAGAAATTCGATTTTTGACATTTTTTTATCGGATATGTTTTATAACAGAAAGTAAAAAAATATGTTTGTTTTTAAAAAAAAATTTTTTTTTTTGTTTATAGCGCAAAAAATAATAACCGCAGAGGTGATCAAATACCACCAAAAGAAAGCTTTATTTGTTGGAAAAAAGGGCATCAATTTTATTTGGGTACAGTGTCATATGACCGCGCTATTGTCAGTTAAAGTAACGCAGTGCCGTATCGCAAAAAATGGCCTGGTCATAAGGGGGTAAATCTTCCAGAGCTGAAGTGGTTAATCTCACTGGTGATGTCAGTGGCAGTTAGTCCCCCCCCCCCCCCCCAATTCCAGTGTCAGTTAGTGTCAGATTGGCCACCATACTATCACAGTCCCATTATAAGTCGCTGATCGATGCCATTAGTAGTATTAAAAAGAAAAATAATATATTCCAGTATATATGAAAAACCAATTAATTACACTTTTTGGGAGATTTTTTTAAACAAAAGACATGTAGCAGAATAGATTTTGGGCAAAATTTATGAAGAAATTTAATTTTTACACATTTTCTTGTTGGATATGTTTTATAGCGGAAAATATATTTTAAAAAAAAATTTTTTTTTTTTCAAACTTTTTTTTTGTTTATATCGCAAAAAAAAATGCAGGTGATCAAATACCACCAAAGGTGGCAGGACATCCAAAAAAGTCCTGCAAGCAGCTTCTTTGCAGCGCCCCTGGCCATTGAAATCTTTTAGCCACTTCAGCTCTGGAAGATTTTACCTCCTTCATGATCAGGGCTTTTTTTTTTTTTTTTTTTTTTTTGCTATTCAGCACTGCGTCACTTTAACTGGCAATTGAGCAATCATACAACGTGGTACCCAAACTAATTATAAGAAATATGTGGCGCTAACTAAAGTGCATACATAGTATGAGCAAATATCACAAATAATGTGACTAGACATATAACTAGTGACAATTCTTCAGTGTATACATTTTAAAGTGCATGAATAATATGAGCAAATATCAACAAAATATGTGGCTAGACATAAAACTAGTGGCAATTCTTCAATGGGACATCAAAAAACTAACAAATTAATAATGATGTAAGGATCCAATAATAATTCATAAATCCAATGAAAATCTTAAAGTGCATAAAGGTGAAAAAAAAAAAAATCACAGAAAGAAAAAAAAAAACAAAACAGTGAAAAAGTCGCATAAATTGGAAAAAAATCGCATAAAGTGCAAAAAAGCGAAAAAACTGCTAAATAAATAAATAATAGTGCATAGTCCAACAAGTGTAATAAGGTTCCAACATAAACGGAACAAACCTTCATACAACAGTTCATGAAACCGATCATTTTTTGCACATGCACTTTTGTTTTTGCATGAACTGTTATATGAAGATTTGTTGTGTTTATGTTGGAACCTTATTGCAACCTGTTGGACTATGCACTATTTATGCACTTTAGTTAGCGCCACATATTTCTTATAATTAGTTTGGGTAGCGCATTGTATGACCGCTCAATTGCCAGTAAAAGTAGCGCAGTGCTAAATAGCAAAAAGCACCCTGATCACGAAGGAGGTCAAATCTTCCAGAGCTGAAGTGGCTAAAAGATATCTGAACCCAAGAACACAAATGTAATATATTGCAGCTTACAGTCCTTAAATGTTGTGGTTGCATTACATTTTATTTATTTATTAAATTTTTTTTTTCAATCTAAGAACATTTTCAGCAAGCATAGAAAATAAAAAAAAAAGGTTAATCTTGCCAGAAATGCCCTTGTCACGTCCTGCAAGCACTGGTAGGCTGAAATACATAAAATGTTTGACTTTGGATTCAGATGCGCTTTAAGAAAATGTAAAACCTTTAGAGCCCTTTCACACTGCCAGCGCCCGGGCGTCGGAGGTAAAGCGCCGCTAGTTTTAGCGGCGCTATACCATCGTTTTTGCTGCGCTTTTCTTAGCGCTAGCGGGGAGCTTTTAACGCCCCCCCCCCCGCTAGCGGCCAAATAAAGGGTTAAAAGCGCCCCCAAAGCACCGCTGCCGGTGATCCATTGATTTCAATGGGCATTGGCGCTGCACGGATGCTGCTTGCCGGACTTTTTTTGACGTCCTGCCAGCGCAGCGCCCCAATGTGTAAGCACTCGGGGGTTTTACACTGGGATTGCAGATGAGGCTTTTTTCAGGCGCTTTACACGCTCTATTTTTAGCGATAAAGCGCCTGAAAAATGCATCCAGTGTGAAAGGGGTTTTATCGTCCATAGTCTGGGCACAGGTGCACCTTAAAGCGGAAGTAAACCCATCCATAAAAACAGTTACCTTTCCAGTACATGGGGAAGGGATCACCGCTCTAGGTGGATATGGATACAAAACTCTCCTCGAAACTGGAGTACCAGGTGCCGGCTAAGGATATAGCAAATCAAGCAAAAAGGAAGTTCTGGACAGCCCCACTCCGGAATATAGCCTTTATTGTATACAATCCAAAAATACAAGCCACAGCAGAAAATGGGACAAGCGTGTGCACGCATTTCACACTTAACAGTGCTTAATCGTAGCTATGCTATGGCTATGATTAAGCACTGTTAAGTGTGAAACGCGTCAGCTCGCTTGTCCCATTTTCTGCTGTGGCTTGTATTTTTGGATTGTATACAATAAAGGCTATATTCCGGAGTGTGGCTGTCCAGAACTTTCTTTTTGCTTCACCTTTCTGGCACATGCTAGAAATGTAACCCTCCCATTGGTTGTGCTCTCAACCAAACTGTCAAACCATTGAATGGCTGGTGTCATAACTGATCACGTGTGAAGCTTCATGGCAGTTGTAGATTAGATTTAACAGAGGCCAAGATGGCAGCTTCCTTGGCTGAAAACGATAGGAGGGTTTACTTCCACTTTAACCACCTCCCATCTGCGCTGTACCACCTATTAATGTAATCAGTGCCTCATCACCAGTGCTGCCGATCAATACCACCTACCAGTGCCACCCATCCGTGCCGTCCTATCAGTGCCATCTTATCAGTGCCTATCAGTGTCGCCTTATCTGTGCCTATCAGTGTCGCCTTATCTGTGACTATCAGTGCGGCCTCATCAGCGAATATCAATGAAGGAGGAAAATCACCCATTTGCAAAATTTTATAACGAACTATGAAACATGTTTTTGTTTTTTTGTTTTAAAAAAATTCTGTCTTTTTATTTATTTGTTTAGCAAAAAATAAAAATCCTAGCTGTGATTAAATACCACCAAAAGAAAGCTCCATTTGTGTGAAAAAAATTATAAAAATGTAATTTGAGTATAGTATAGCATGACCGCGCAATTGTCATTCCATGTCTGACAGCGCTGAAAGCTAAAAATTGGTCTGGGCAGGAGGGGGGTTTAAGTGCCTGGTAAGCAAGTGGTTAAGCCCTAATACTGTTTCATTCAGAATATAAAACAGAGGTGTAATAGTCTTATTTGGCCACTAGAGGGAGGCATTGTTCAGTCCAAGATAAGTTAAAATGACTTCAGTTTACACAAGAATTTGCTGCAGCCGGGGTGCCCATCATCAGACAATCATCATAACCGCAGTCACATGATGTGACTCACATCTACAGAGAAGAGCAGCAAGAAGAGGATCGCATGCGGAAGGTTGAAGCCATAATCTACATCTACAGTGCGGAGGAAGAGTTTTATACTCAGAATTCTGCTCACAATCTTGGAGCTATGTATTATCGGAGACAAATTGGCTGGAAAAAGATAAAAAAAATGTTAAAAGAAAATACTCCAGAGGCGGACATCTGCCATTGTTTGGATTTTTTTTTTACCTAAGGTAACATTAAACAATATCTTTATTCTCCAAAAATAATCCATAGACATCCCACCACTTAAAGAGACTCCACTTTTCTTAAGAAAAAAAAAACCATTCCCCTCTGGGTGATCTATGTACATTGCGGGGATTGAACAAGCTGTTGCAGATTCCTATTTTTTGTTATTCTGAAGAGGTACCTGTTTGTCTGTGTCCATGTGGAAAGTGAATTTAATGGGAGTGGTTTTATAATTATCAGTCAGCTGCTGCACCTGCAAGGCTCTAATGAGGAAAGTGGCAGGGTCTGCGTCCCTTTAGAGTTGATTTCCCTTTGGGAGTAAGCTATACTGACAATTAACACAAATATAGTAATATTACACCCTCAGTTTGAAGTACTTTCTTCCTTAGTATGCGGCTTCTTTATCTTTAACGCTCGCCTATGTTCTAGTTTAGCTACTTCTCTACCAGGCCAATTCTTTCAATTCTCTCCTACATGTAAAAATATATATTTTTTTTTTTTGATAGAAAATTACTCAGAACCCCCAAACAATATATATATATTTTGTTTTTAAAGCAAAGGCCCTAGAGAATAAAATGGCGAGTGTTGCAATTTTTAATGTTGCGGTATTTGCACAGCGATTTTCCAAACACATTTTTTTGGAGAAAAAATACACTTTTTATAAAAAAAAAAAAAAAAAAAACACAATATATAACCCAATTTTTTTTTGTTTTTGTTTAAATAAATAGATACCTAACATGTTACGCTTTAAAATTGCGCACGCTCATGAAATGGTGCCAAACGACTACCTAAAAAATACCCAAAGGCAACGCTTTATACCTAAAAACGCTTTGTACCTAAAAATCCCCAAAGGCAACGCTTTCAAAATCTTAGTTACAGAAGAGCTCTAGCACTAGAATTATTGCTCTTGCTATAACGTTCGCAAGTGTGGTGTGAACACCGTTTACGTATTCGGGCGCGGCCTACGTATGTGTTCACTTCTGCGTGCGAGCACAAGGAGAAGGGGGTGCCCTAAAAAGTTTTTTTTTTAAATATTACTTATTTTACTTAATTTTTTTTTTTTACACTGTCTCTATAAAAAAAAAAAAAAAAAATATCCCTTTTATTCCTATCACAAGAAAGTCACTTATCATCACAGAAACATCACTTGTAATAGAAATAAGGCATCACTTGTAATAGAAATAAGGCATCACTTGTAATAAAAATAAGGTCCTCTTTATGGAGAGATCTGAGGTCTATAAGACCCCAAATCTCTCCTCTACCCTGGAAATCATGAGAAAAAACCCCCCCCAGAAAAGTAAAAACCACACGCAACAACAAACATTGATTTCTGCTTTCCAGGAAAAAATGGCAGTGTTTACATCTGCCCAAACTGGAAGTGATGTCATGACGCCACTTCCGGCCTCCCAGAAGCATAGAAATGGCCGGGGACCGTCTGGTCCACTGCTGACTCTGTGGTAACCCGGCGGAAGCTCCGGACTGGATGCCGGGCTCTCCGATCACACAGGAGAGCCTGGAGTGGCGCCGATGTGCGGTGAGAGGGGGGTGTTTTCTCTCGCTGCCTGAAAAAGCCATCCAGTGGCTAATCAACCGCTAGGCTGGCTTTTACAAAAAAGAAATTAAAAATACTGGGATGATGTCTGTAGCTGCCATCCCGGAATAACCACTTCAACCTGAGGATGACCATGGATGTTCTACAGTTAGGAAGAGGTTAAGCCGGTGTCATGATCGCTGCCCCAGGTTTCCTTTTTCAGGTTGGCTCTTTTCTCTTGCAGGGCCTTATGGAGCCAGCCTTGCATGCAGGGACTAGACTTTTATGTCCCACTATATTGTGTACATCAATAGAATCACACAGCCCCATGGCCTAGGATGGCAAGGCAGTGCCCTGCTCCTCCCGCCCCCTCTCCCTCCTTTCTCCAGCCTAACATCCTGGCTCCAGACTGCACTGTCCACTGTTAACCCTTTCTTGTGAAGACCAGACGTTCACTGAAAATCATCATTTCAGGCCAGTCCACACCAGAACATAGTGCGGGAAAGGCTTGTTTAATGCGTGTTTTCCATGTTCTGAACACACTGCTTTTGCGGTCAGCTGCAGGTGCCATTACACTCCCCCCTGTCTTCTAGAGACTTCTAGAAGTATAGTGGGAGGGAGAGCAGGAGAGGCAGCCTAAATAATAATGGGAGGTGTGCCCAGAAGGTGGAGGGAGTGCCCATAAAGAAATTCGGAGTCCTGGCAGCCAGGAAGCCAGGAGTTCCTGGGTCCAGTCCTTCAGAAGGTGACCCCCTGTGCAGGGAATCTGCCCCTGGAGCAGAAAGAGACAGAGAGGAAGCCAGAGGAGCCTGAGCAGAGCCAGAAGGAAGTTGATGTGAGGAAGCCCAACTGTTCTGGGACTGGTGCGCAGTCATGTTGGAACAGGAAGGGACCATCCCCAAACTGTTACCACAAAGTTGGAGCATGAAATTGTCCAAAATGTCTTGGTATGCTGACGCCTTTAAGAGTTCCCTTCACTGGAACTAAAGGGCCAAGCCCAACCCCTGAAAAACAATCCCACACCATAATCCCCCTCCACCAAATGATTTGGACCAGTGCACAAAGCAAGGTCCATAAAGCCATGGATGAGCGCGTTTGAGGTGGAGGAACTTGACTGGCCTACACAGAGTCCTGTCCTCAACCCAATAGAACACCTTTGTGATGATTTAGAGCGGAGACTGCTTAGCCAGGCCTTCTCATCCAACATCAGTGCCTGACCTCACAAATGCACTTCTGGAAAAAATGGTCAAACATTCCCATAGACACACTCCTAAACCTTGTGGACAGCCTTCCCAGAAGAGTTGAAGCTGTTATAGCTGCAAAGGGTGGGCCAACCCAATATTGAACCCTATGAAGACTGGGATGCCAATAAAGTACATGTGCGTGTAAAAGCAGGTGTCCCAATACTTTTGCTAATACAGTGTATTTGTTTATTCATTTTGTATTGGTGGGATATAATGGTGAACCACTAGCGTCCCCTATTTTTCATATCACCAGTGTTAAATATTTGCAGAGGCAGGTCATAGGGATTAATTTACTGAAGGCAAATAGACTGTGCACTCTGCAAGTACCGATGCTCCGGAGCTTGGTAAATGAGCTAAAGCTTTAGTTTACAAAAAAAATACCCAATCACATGCAAAGGAAAAAAACAATGCATTTTTGCCTGCACATTAATGGATGGTGAAAGTTATCAGAGCTTTTCCTCATTTACAGAGCTTTAGAGCAACTGCACTTGCAAATCTCACACTCTGTTTGCCTTTAGTAAATCAACCCCCATTACACTTCAAAAGACTGAAAAAAAAAAAAAACATTCTCTGTTCTGTAATTAGCTGAAGCAAAATTGCATTGAATTCCATCGATCGGATTTTCCTCAGACAAAACCTCAGACTTTTGTCCGAAGGGCGTTGGACAGGAACTTGTCTTGCATACAAACGGCAAGGAATTGTCGGCCAACAAACACGAATATAGTGACGTAGTACGTGGTTTTTCAGCTCTTTAGCGCCACCCTTTGGGCTCCTTCTGCTAATTTCGCGTTGGTAGAAGTTTGGTGAGTGTTGATTCGCACTTTTCGTTTCGCGCTTTTCAGTTCGTTTCTGAACTGCCGTTCGTCAACCAGACATGTTGTGGAATTAGGGGAGCTAACGTGTTATTTATTATTGGCCTTGGAGTTATTGCTTTGACCCGAGTCCAGTCCAGGAACAGGAGGAGGAAGATTTCTTGGACCAAAAATTGGTTGCTTTAATAATCGTGACCAATTATGTCATATGCCTTTGCTGCGGGAGCTCCAGGAGAATAATCCGGATGATTTTTGGAATTATCTCCGGATGACGGACCCCTGCTTTCACCATCTCTTGGCATTGGTGACCCCCTATATTAAGAAGCAGGACACATGCATGAGGCTTTTATTTTATGTTTTGGTTGAATAATAATGATTTGATTTGGTATATTTTCTATATTTTTGGATGCATAGAATCCACTTTTTGGTTAAGTTCTATTGGCAGATAACATGTCTAATTTTATTTGTTTTCTTTTTTTAATGCACAATAAAAAAAAATGTGTAGAATAATACTTGGCTATGTGTTTTACTTCAAATGACAGTTTGGGAGTAGACCGTTACATTTAAAAAAATACAATGTAGGGACACCAACATATTAAAAACTATGGGATAATGGTGTTGTGGTAATTTGCACAAAAAAAAAAAAAAAAAAAAAGCATAATAATATTACATAGTAGGTGAAGTTGAAAAAAGACACAAGTCCATCAAGTCCAACCTATGTGTGTGATTATGTGTCAGTATTACATTGTATATCCCTGTATATTGCGGTCATTCAGGTGATTATCTAATAGTTTCTTGAAGCTATCAATGCTCCCCGCTGAGACCACCGCCTGTGGAAGGGAATTCCACATCCTTGCCGCTCTTACAGTAAAGAACCCACTACGTAGTTTAAGGTTAAACCTCTTTTCTTCTAATTTTAATGAGTGGCCACGAGTCTTATTAAACTCTCTTCTGCGAAAAAGTTTTATCCCTATTGTGGGGTCACCAGTACGGTATTTGTAAATTGAAATCATATCCCCTCTCAAGTGTCTCTTCTCCAGAGAGAATAAGTTCAGTGCTCGCAACCTTTCCTCATAACTAAGATCCTCCAGACCCTTTATTAGCTTAGTTGCCCTTCTTTGTACTCGCTCCATTTCCAGTACATCCTTCCTGAGGACTGGTGCCCAGAACTGGACAGCATACTCCAGGTGCGGCCGGACCAGAGTCTTGTAGAGGGGAGAATTATCGTTTTATCTCTGGAGTTGATCCCCTTTTTTAATGCCAATATTCTGTTTGCTTTGTTAGCATTGCATGCCATTGCTGAGCCTATCATCTACTAGGACCCCCAGGTCCTTTTCCATCCTAGATTCCCCCAGAGGTTCTCCCCCCAGTGTATAGATTGCATTCATATTTTTGCCACCCAAATGCATTATTTTACATTTTTCTACATTGAACCTCATTTGCCATGTAGTCGGCCACCCCATTAATTTGTTCAGATCTTTTTGCAAGATTTCCACATCCTGCGGAGAAGTTATTGCCCTGCTTAGCTTAGTATTGTCCACAAATACAGAGATTGAACTGTTTATCCCATCCTCCAGGTCGTTTATGAACAAATTAAATAGGATTGGTCCCAGCAATTATTCTTGATATCACTAGAAAAAAAAACCCTTTGAAACTTTGTTTGCAATAACTCCATCAGTATCACCAGCAAAGCAGCTTCATTATTATCCCATTAAAGAAGAAGATAATTGTGCGCTGCATTTGGAGATTTCATAATTTGCAGCGTCACGAATGTTAATTCTCCATTCCGAGCGCTAGTTTACAAGACCGACCGCTTCTGGCTCCTCCTTGCTTCCGAGCATGCGTGTTTGTACTTTGGACTTTTGTCTGACAGACTTGTGTACACACGCTCAGAAAATCATTTGTCTGCGGAAAATTTTAAAGCCTGCAATCCAACATTTGTCCGCGGAAAATCCGACAACAATTGTCCGATGGAGCGTACAAACGGTCGGATTTTCCGCCAACAGCCTGTCATCGAACATTTCCCGTTGGAAAACACAGGCCAGTCTTATTTTTTCATAAATGAGATGAGTTATATGGAGGAGATGGAGGATCAGGAGGCACATGAGATCAGTATGTGATGGTCTCCTCTTATCTCTCTTGGCACACTGCCCTAAATCTGCCGCATGTTCCCAATCTTGTTGCCATAACAAGAAATGACGGGATTATTAGGGAGCTCGGCGTAACGACAGCAGATAAGATCCGCTGATTTTGCTACAAAACAGACACTGAAAGCCTGAGAACAGGCTGGCCCCGGAATCTCACGGTTCTCTTACATTTGAACCTTAACCGCTTCAGCCCCGGAAGATTTTACCCCCTTCCCGACCAGAGCACTTTTTTGTGATGCGGCACTGCGTCGCTTTAACTGACAATTGCGCGGTCGTGCGACGTTGCACCCAAACAAAATTGACGTCCTTTTTTCCCCACAAATAGAGCTTTCTTTTGGTCATATTTGATCACCTCTGCGGTTTTTATTTTTTGCGCTATAAACAAAAAAAATAGCGACAATTTTGAAAAAAAAAAACACACATTTTTTTTCATTTTTGCTATAATAAATATCCCCCAAAAAATTTATAAAAAAAAAAAAAATTCTTCCACAGGCTGATATGTATCCTTCTACATATTTTTGGTAAAAATAAAAAAATCGCAATAAGCGTATATTGATTGGTTTGTGCAAAAGTTAGAGGCTAATTTTATGGCATTTTTATTATTATTTTTTTTTTATTAGTAATGGCGGTGATCTGCGCTTTTTTTTTGTGTTTTTTTTTTTTATCGTGACTGCGACATTATGGCGGACACATCGGACACTTTTGATGCTATTTTGGGACCATTGTCATTTATACAGCGATCAGTGCTCTGATTACTGTGTAAATGACACTGGCAGGGAAGGGGTTAACCACTAGGGGGCGATCAAGGGGTTGTGTGTCCTAGGGAGTGATTCTAACTGGGGGGGAGGGGCTTCCACTGACATGACAGTGACCACAGGGAGCAGTATATCCCTGTCATGACACAAGGAAGAATGGGGAAATGCCTTGTTTACATAGGTACTTCTCCATTCTACCTCTCCACACCACAATCGTGGGCCGCCGGGGAAAATTGAGTTCCTGGGACCCTCGGGCATGCTCCTGTGGCATGCGGCGGGCGCGCCCCCTAAAGGCGGCAAATTTAAGGGGGCGGACCTGTACGCCCATTTGCCTGCCTGTGCCATTGTGCCGATGTACATCTGTGTGCCGCAGTCGGCAAGCGGTTAAAGCAGGTTTTATACCCGAAACTAAACTTGTCATATATATTACAGCTTGCCAATCTTTAGATCTGGTGGCTGCATTTGTTTTATTCCCTCTGTTTTCACCCGGTGATCTGACCAGTAACACCCCCTGTATTAGAGCGCCCCCACTCTGCATGAAGGAGCACAGGAGGCACATATGGACAGCAGCCTTGTCAGTCTGGGGGGAGGGGAGTGTTAAACATTTAAATAAACAAATTGAAAGCGGACCTTCAGTCATTTATTTTCATCTTTCCATCTATTAAATCTTCTGCCCTTGTTGTTGTTTTAACTTTGGATAGTAAAACATTTTTTTTCTGCCAGTAAATACCTTATACAGCCCACTTCTTGTTTCTTGTCTGGTCATTAGCCTAGGCTTATGACATCATGCACAGCTCTCTCTCTCTTGTGAGAGTTTGCCAGGAAGGAAGGTGAGGTGGGATGAGTCATAAGAGGGCCAATGAAAGCTGCAGGGCTGGAGGTGTGTCTCTGTGTAAATCCAGGAAGTGAACAGGCGGCAGCTTGCGTTGCCCACAGTTAAAATGGCTGCAGCCAGACTCAGTGGAGGGAGATTTCTGCAGCATATTTGGCAAGTACAGAATCGCATTATATATAAAATAATATGCAAAGTGGTTGGAGGGAAGCTTCAGAATGGCAAAGATATTTTTATTACAAATTATGTGAGCAGACTGTAGTTCCTCTTGAAGCAAGTCTTCAGCTCACACGTAATAATCACTTACAGCAGTTTCTTTCCTTTCGGGATAAAGATTTTATATTTATAAATACTTGATTTGATTGTAGCCGTATTAGTGCAATTGTGACAGAGAAAATTGAGTACTGTCCGTGATACTTTTTTTATTTGCACTAACATACAATTTTTCAGGACAAGCTTTCGGGGTATGTCCCCTTCTTCAAGGTCCAAGCAGTACTGATTCACACATTTTTAAGGAGAATGTTAAAGAAAAAGAAGAAAAAAAAAAAAAAAGAGAAAACCAAACACATACACTCCCTCTGTCTTATCTCACTAACTCTGCTGCTATCTTTTTACCATTGATTTGTATGTGTTTGGTTTTCTCTTTTTTTTTTTTTTCTCCTTTTTCTTTAACATTCTGCTTAAAAATGTGTGAATCAGTACTGCTTGGACCTTGAAGAAGGGGACATACCCCGAAAGCTTGTCCTGAAAAATTGTATGTTAGTGCAAATAAAAAAAAGTATCACGGACAGTACTCAATATTTATAAATAAAAGCTGATCATTGTAGGCACCCCTGTCAATGGTAAATAGTTTGCCTCAACCCTCTAACTGCTTTATCTGCAGGACAGTATGTTCTGTTGAAAAACAATAGACTTACTGGTCCAATCACAAGGTGAAAATAGAGGGAAGGAAGCCCCCCAAAAAAGAAAACTAAAGCGGCCATCACATCTAATGCCCCGTACACACGGTTGGATTTTCCGATGGAAAATGTGTGATAGGACCTTGTTGTCGGAAATTCCGACCGTGTGTGGGCTCCATCACACATTTTCCATCGGATTTTCCGACACACAAAGTTTGAGAGCAGGCTAGAAAATTTTCCGACAACAAAATCCGTTGTCGCAAATTCTGATCGTGTGTGCACAAATCCGACGCACAAAGTGTCACGCATGCTCAGAATAAATAAAGAGATGAAAGCTATTGGCTACTGCCCCGTTTATAGTCCTGACGTACGTGTTTTACGTCACCGCATTCAGAACGATTGCATTTTCCGACAACTTTGTGTGACCGTGTGTATGCAAGACAAGTTTGAGCCAACATCCGTCGGAAAAAATCCTAGGATTTTGTTGTCGGAATGTCCGATCAATGTCCGACCGTGTGTACGGGGCATAAGAATTGGTAAGCTACAAAATAATAAATGTTTGTTTTTGGTTTTAATATTGCTTTAACCCCTTCCCATCGGTGCTGTAGGCAAAAGATGGCTACAGTGTGGCTCTCTAGTTCTGGGGGGGGGGGGGAGTTCATGGTCATCCTCCCAGAACCTCTCCTGCCGCTCGCCCCCTGGGGTGCGCATCGGCCATGCTCTGTGACTGCTGTGTCCTTTGCAAGGCTGACAGTACATTGTTTACAATGATAATCAGTGCAGGTTATCAGTGCAGCCTCTTTTAGTGCACATCAGTGCAGCCTCATCAGTGCAGCCTCATCAGTGCACATCAGTGCACATCATTGCAGCCTCATCAGTGCACATCCATGAAGAAGAAAATTACTTATTTGCAAAATTTTATGACAGAAACTAAGAAAAATCTTTTTTTTTTTTTTTGCCAAATTCTCAGTTATTTTGTTTGTTTAGCAAGAAATAAAAAATCCAGTAGCGATTAAGTACCACCAAAAGAAAGCTCTACTTGTCTCAAAAAAATGATAAAAATGTCATTTGGGTACAGTGTTGCAGGACCGCCCAATTTTTCTTTCAGTGTGACAGTGCTGAAAATTGCCCTGGGCGTGAAGAGGGTGAAAGTGCCCGGTACTGAAGTGGTTCATGAGTTAATCCTGCACAATCGATTTGCTTTGTTTGTACCTGATGTGTCAGGATCACTAGTTTTCTAAATGTAGGAATGCCATGACTGGCTCTCCCCCACCCAACCACAACTGGATTTTTGCTTTATAATAAAGGACAACATCAGCATTAGTTACAATGTCCATTAAAAAGTCCTCCTACCTCTCTGAGTGCACCCCCACCTGGGATAAAATTTACTTTCAACGCCAATCCAGCGATGGTCGCTTCAATATGGACCCAAACAACAATTCTTCATATTGCACATGCACCCTACGGCTCCTTTCATTCCTATGGGTGCTTGGAGGGACTGCTGGAGGTCGCCATGAACACGACTTACCCATAGGAATGAATTTGGCCACAGTATGCATGTGCAGTATGAAGAGGAGCCGACTGGGACCTTGTTGGAGGAAAACTTGCTGGATCAGGGAAATGGATCGGTATTACATCAACTAGGCTGCACTCAGGGGGATGGAGACGCTTGAAGGACAAATTCACTATAGCGTTTTCAAATCAATTCCCTCCATCTTTGTGTCCATTGAGAAAGTGTAGAACATTTATCTTTTAATGTCTAAAAGTCCAGTCCTTCAAGTGTCTCTGACTTCTTTCCAAAAGGGAGTAGTGTCCCTGCTGAGGACATCTTTTGGTACAAGTTTTGTAAGTGGAACATTGGTTAAAGTGGAACTTCACCCCTAAAGGGAAGTTCGATTTTTTTTTTTTTTTTGCCTCCTTCTCCCCCCCCCTTCAACTTTTGGACACTTTTTTTGGGTACCTGGTTTTGACAGGTACACATTCCCACTTCAGCCTGGATTGCCTAGACTTGGAGACCTGCGAAGAACTGGCCCAGTTACCCGCCTGCTCTCAGTCTTCTTTCAAATGTACAACTCAGGAAGCATTATTGGCATGGTGCCTTGGTGTTAGGGTGAATGAACTTGCACAAGTGCTACATTCTCCCCTGCTGTTTGATGTCCCACCACCTGAAAGAAGTTGACATCGGTGAAGAACCTCAAGGACGACAGATTATTGAATTGGAGGTATTCACAGAGTTTAGTTCTGCCTTAACTTGGGCCACCAACGCTCTTGCCATAATGTGCAATGTGATGGCGCATTCTGGCGCACTTCCAGAGTGTGCCCTCCTCCAGTGATGCGGCCTCCATGCTCTCCCTTGTCACTCTGTTGCCACTATTATCTCTTTTTTTTTTTTAATATTAGGCTGACAAATGTGCAAACGTGAAACAAAAAACATTTGTCTTGATGTTTTTACTTATTTATTAATGATCGTCAGTCAAGGTAGTGTCCCCTTACACTAGTGGTCAGTGGAATGCCTTCCATATAAGAGATGCCTTATAGTGGTGATCAGTGGGAGAAGAGCCCCCTTATAGTGGTGGTCAGTGGTAGAAGTAATCCCTTGAATATGTGGTCAGAGGGAGAAGGGCCCCATTACATAGATTGTCAGTTGGGACCAGCATCCCTTACATTGGTGGTCAGTGGAAAAAAGGTCCCTATATGTTGGGGGTTTGCTGGGAAAAGTGATGCCTTACATTGGTGGTCAGAGGGAGAAGGTTCTCCCTTCAGTCAGTGAAGTGGTCCCATTGGTGGTCAATGGGTAAAGTGTCAACTTACATTGGTAGTTAGTGGAGGAGGGCTCTTTTACATTGGTGGTCAGTAGAGGAGGGCTCTCTTACATTGGTGGCCATTGGAGTGGTCCCATTGGTGGTCAGTGGGTAAAGTGTCACCTTAAATTGGTGGTCAGTGGAGGAGGGCTCTGTTACATTGGTGGTTAGTTGAGGAGGGCTCTGTTACATTGGTGGTTAGTTGAGGAGGGCTCTGTTACATTGGTGGTCAGTTGAGGAGAGCTCTCATAAATTGGTGGTTAGTGGGAGAAGGAGGAGGACAGAGTGAAGGAGCTCTCTCTGAGGACCAGCCTTCTCAAGCCTGGGCCTTGCCTGCTAGCTTGGCCAAAGAACAATGCCTGATCCTGGGGGAGGCCCTGGGAGGGACCCCCCTGATGACACGGGGCCTAGTAAGGAGGTGGTGGAGGACCTGACTGTGGGTCCAGGCCCTGCTGAGGACGTGGATATCTTCAGTCAGAAGATTATCAATCTTTTTTGGGGCGATTGGAAGAGCTGAGGAGAAACTTAAAATTTTAAAGGCTGAATATAAAAGCCTCAGAGCAAAATACTGCCAGGCCCGGAGTAAAAATCGTACAGCCATGAAGCCTGAGTTACATAAATTGGAGGAAAAAGTAAAGAAGCAAATGTTATTGTTGGAGAAGTTGAAAGACAAAAGTGGAGCGTTTAAAGAAAGGTTTGATTATGAGCAAAGATTTGCCAGACAGACAGCAGCAAGTTCTGTGGATCAGCAGTCTCAGGTAATGGATGACCCGAGTTCATCTACATCTGCAACTCTCCCCCCCCATGTCAGACCGGGGAATCACCAGCGGCAACCAACCAGGGGGTTGAGAGTGAACATGGCACCCTGACCTTCATTCAGATAGTCACCCCTGAGAGCAGACAAGTTCGCCTTTTCTGATGATCCATCAGAAGTCACTGAGGATGATCAGAGAAGGTACAGACCAGCAAAGCCAGTACAGATGGAGAAATCCCAGTACACCAAGCTGCCTTCCAACATGTCTGCCCTATCGGCTGTGGTGAGTGTTGCTGATGACAAAGAGCTTTGCAAACACCCACCTGTGGAGAAACCTTCTGTGGACAGGAAAGGGAAACCTCTGAAACAGGTATCTGTGGACCATCAGGGGAATGAAGATGCACCAAACACCCTAAACATGGATGTTACTGCTCCTGCGTTTGCTGAGGTCTGTAGTTCCTCTACCAAGTTTGTCGCATGTGTTTCACACAGTATGGCGGCCACCTGCAAAAAGATTGCTTCACCTGACCCTCCCTGTGTTCCAGATGTGGGGGAGGGGATCAGCACAGTGCAGCATGTGGAGTGGAAGCAGCCATGGATGTCTCCTGTAATGTTTCCCCTCTGTTGCTGTGTCAGAACAGCCTTCACTATCCTCTGCTGAAAGCCTTGTCCTGGTGGAGGAGAACAGGCCAGCTGAAGCTTCTACCAGTGCAGCAGTGAGAATGGACACTGTCATAGGTGTGCACAGCCTATTGCATTAGGGTGTGCACCCCAAATCTCAAATACACATGAACGCCACCTGCTGTCACAGGGAGGAGGCTCTGATGGTGGGAGACAGTTGATTGGGAGCCTGTTACCTTAAATCCTAAGTATAGGTGTAATATGTTCCTACAGTTGAACCTAGCCTTTAATATATTGGGGGCATTTACGCTGGCCACCGGCACCCCAACCACCCACCTGGTGCCACCTCTAGATAATGCTAATGCACATGGGGTGATTAGGGTGTGCCCAGGCACACCCGGCACACCCTGTGCGCACGCCTATGGACACTGTTAAGACAGCAGGAACTGAATATGCCAGCAAGTATTAAGAATGACAATAATGTTAAAGCAATAGATGTAGTGGGTGGTGGTGAAGGGCATAGGTGTGCGCAGCCTATTGCATTAGGGTGTGCACCCTTAAGCTCAAACACACATGCGTGTGCAGGTGTCTACATATATATGACCCCGGCACATTGATCTCCCTGCTGGCACAGTGAAAGAAAAGAGCATAAACACTTCTCTTATGGCAGAGCCGGTAAGAGGGAGATCTTTCCCCTATTACTGCTGCTACACAGAGCGATAACACTAATGTGCACGGGGTGATTAGGGTGTGCCTGGGCACACCCGGCACACCCTGTGCGCACGCCTATGGTGAAGGGGTTAATATTGCTGGGAAAAATAAGAATGACATTTCTCCCCCTGCTCAGCAGAGAAAAGATTCATCGGTTTTGCAGACCAATCTCGAATCTGTACAATTGATATCTGTTAGATTTGGTAGTGTGGCTACGCCAATATGGCGAAGTCCTCTCTCCACTGCTGAAGGTCCTTGATGAGCATGGGATATGGACAGGGGCCTGGATAGTGTCACTGAAATTGAGGGCGCTGGGCAATTTTGTTCAGCACCTGCCCTGCTCAGCTTTTCTGGGGAGGGATAGTCTGACCATTTTCTACTAGGGTCAGCCTAAGGTATGTAATAAGTGTGGAGAGAAAAGTCACTTTGCATCGTTCTGCACCCGCAAGAAGTGCTCACTGTGCCAAGATTTGGACTATTTGGCCAAAGATTGCACCCAGATTTGATGCAATTTGTGCCAGAAGCTGGGTCATCTGTATAGTCGGTGCCCGGAGGCACTACATAACCTGCTAGGATTGGAGGCTGAGTTTCAGAGGCTTGATCAAAAGGATGAGGCCGCTAAAGTTAGGGAGGAAACTGTTGTTGCTCTTCCTGTGTCTGTTCAATCTGTTGTGTCGGATTCTGTTTCCCCTAACGATGTGGTCCCTAAGTCTGTCCCTCCTGTAGTAGTTCCTAATCCTACTGTGCATAGATCCTCCAGACTAGCAGAAGCTGCTGGGGGGGGGGGGGGGGGGGCAGGCTTAGTGGATCTTCCCTTTCAGCCTACTCAGACTCCAGTCCCTGTCCCTCAAAAATGCAAAGTGCCCAGGGGAATTTGGAGGTGATGGATGGGGGTGGAGCTGAGGGAAGGGTGTCCATGTCTCATGTCTCAACCCCTCAGTTGAGGAGGATTCAGCTGATGAAGGGTGGGAGAGGTTTAAGAGGAAGAAAAAGAAGAAGAGGAAGACGAGTAAAGCTGTAATTTCTTCCTCAGAATTGGACCCAGGAGGGATTCCTCTTGGCAACACATCTTCAGTTCTATCAGGGGATGAAATGTCTGATGTTTCTATCTCTTTATCCTCTATGCATGAGATGGAGTCATGTAATTTGAAGAGAGCTGTTTCAGGTGATGAGAGTATGGCAAAGGTTAAGAAACAACTACCCCAATCATCCCGATGGCAGTTCCCACTCCGATTAAAGGTGGTGACCATTAATGTCGCCAGCATTAAATCTGCAGGAGCGAGTGATATTGCCTTATTTTTGCTCAGCGAGTTTGATGGTGAAACTTTATTTTTGCAAGAGACCTGGCTCAATACTTTGGCCGATGTCCATCTAGCAAAAAGGGAGTGGAGATGCGGTCCCTCCTTTTGGTCTCTTGCGGCTGAGCCCTGCAGCGGAGTTGTGATCCTTTTTAAAACCGATATGGCAGCGTGCCAACAGGTAATTGAGGTAGAAATGGGGAGATGCGTGGTCTTAGACGTCTCTGTCAGGGGGCAGGACCTGTGCTTGATCAATAGCTATGGACCGCAGTCAAAATGGAACAGGAAATGCCTCTTCATAAAGATCAAGCCCTTCCTTTTTACCTCCCAGCAGGTTGAATTTGGAGGTGACTTTAACACCATAATTAGGCCTGAAGACAGGAGAGGCTCCATAGACAGGCTGGGTTACGATAGAGTTTTTCTTAGCGATATGGTTAGACAAGCAGGCCTGGTAGATGTGCATATTGGGCATTGCCCTGGCAGTACGGGATTCACATTTCAGAGAGGGAATAGTCAGAGTAGGATAGTTTTTTTTTTTTTTTAAGCAGAACTCTGCTTTCGCCGCTCCCGAGTTGAGGGTGGTGGAGTTCTCTGACCACTGTATGCTGTCTGTGACTCTGAATGCCTTGGACACTCCACCCAGGGGAAGGGGTACCTGGAAACTGAATTTGGCTCTCCTGGAAGATGTAGAGGTAAGTCAATCCTTTGAGGATTTTTTTCAGGCACAGGTTTCTATTTTGGACTTTTGCAGGAGTAAGTCAGAGTGGTTGGAGCTTGTGAAACAAAGGGTGATTGGACTTTTCAAGGCTATAAGTTAGAAGAAGCTTGGTGTGTACATTGCCTACCAGCATTTGCGGAGGAAGCTTGATCGCCTTGTCTCGTATGGAGGGGATCCAGGGGAGATCTCTGAGGTGAAGCTTCTTCTTAGGAAGTGTCAATATGACCAGCATGCCTCCTTGGTTCTGGAAAGGGGTTATTGGAAATATCACTCACCTGATCCATACCAGAACTGTAAGCAAGGCATAGCAGTTAAGACGGTCATAGGCTTGAGGGATAGAACGGGTTCCCTGGTGAAGTCCAGATCAGGGATCCTGGAGATCTTCAGGTCATATTACGCAGACCTTCTGGGAAGAAAGGACCTTAGTCGAGAGAGGATGGAAAGCTTTCTAGATTCTACTCCAGGATTGGGAAATGGTACATTGCCTTTGATGGATGTGACAGAACACATTTCATCGGATGAGGTAGTTCATGCTATAGAGAAGCTGGCTACCAAAAAATCGCCTAAGACAGATGGGTTGACAGCTGAATTTTACAACTGTTTTAAGTCTATTTTGGCTCCCATTTTAGCGGAGGTTTATAACCACTGTCTAGAAGAGGGTTCACTCCCTCCCTCCATGAGGCAATCTGCTGTGATTCTTTTGTGGGGATATTCTGGGTGAGGATGGGAAGATTCGGTGTCTTGAGAAAGGCGGGGAGCCTCGGGCGGTCTGGATAAGGGCGTGGAGGAATATCAGACCTGCCTTTGGTGAACTGTCAATCTCTGGCCGAGAAGCTGTTTTCTTATACTGTTTCTTTCACTCCCTTTTAGCTGTTTTTTTGAAGAAGGGCAGCATGCATAATGGGTGCGGGTTTGTTTCTTGACTTGGTGTAGTGGTGTGAGTCGTAGTAAGATCATTTTCCCCAGTAATGACATGTTCATGTTGAGAGTTTTGCATTTGTTTACAGTCATACTTTGTTTGAGAGCAGAATTTGCTATATAATTTTTTCCTCTTCATGTAAATATGTATATATTTAAGTATATGACATATATTGATCTTATGCTTATTGATTGCAAGTCTTTTAACAAAGAAAAATTGGAAGAGGTCTCCTCCTATATTGGTAAAACGTGACAAAAGTCTATTGGACTTGTTAGAAGATTTGTGAAAGAGGACAAAAATAGTTAATATCCGTCCACCCAAATTTGTGTGTGTGTTTTTTAGTAATCTTTTAAATAATTCATAATAAATGTCACATGGCCTTTAAGGCTGTGAAACATTCTTGCTGATGACATATAGGAGGACATTTGGGAGGTAGTAACGGAAGTTGGTTACTGTGCATGAATTTGGTAATACTCGGGAAAATTACCATTTTGGTGCACACCACCAGTGAGGACAGACACAAACTGAGATCAGAGATAATTCTGTTAGTGATTCCTGTGACACAATGACTTGTACTGCCAGCTTGTAAAAATAACTCTGAAATAGTTTCATGTTGACAAAACAGAAGTTAAAAGGTGGAAAATTTGGTTGTGATATTATAGAAAAATAATAAAGTATTGTACAGTATAATATAAAAAAGTTAAAAAAGGCACATCGGTGGTATACTGTCAGATAGTGCAGCAAGGCTGGTGACCTGATCTTTTTCTGGTGACCAGTGGAATGACCTACTTACACTGGTGGTCATTGAAGAAGGGCCCCTTTACACTGGTCGTCATTAAAGAAGGGCCCCTTTACACTGATGGTCATTAAAGAAGGACCCCCTTACACTGGTGGTCATTGAAGAAGGGCTCCCTTACACTGATGGTCAGTGGAATGACCCACTTACATTGGTGGTCAGTGGTGAAGGACCCCGTTACACTGGTGGACATTGAGGAAGTGCCCCTTTACACTATTGGTCAGGGGAATGACCCACTTACATTGGTGGTCAGTGGTGAAGGGCCCCTTTACACTGGTGATCAGTGGAATGGACCACTTGTATGGGGCATAATTGGAGAAGGGTTCCCCTTACACTGGTGGTCAGTGGAATGACTCACTTACATTGGTGGGCAATGGAGAAGGGCCCCCTTACAATTGTGATCATTGAAGAAGGGCCCCCCTACACTGGTGGCCATTGGAATAAACCATTTGCATTGGTGGTCATTGGCAAAGGGACTTCTTACACATGTGGTCAGTGGAATGACTCACTTACATTGATGGTCATTGTAGAAGGGCCCCACTTACACTGGTGGTCATTGGAATGACCCACTTGCATTAGTGGTCATTGTAGAAGGGCCCTGTTTACACTGGTGGTCAGTGGAATGAACCACTCACTTTGGTGGTCAAAGGGAAAGGGCCCCCCTAAACACTGGTGGTCATTGGTGAAGGGCCTCCTACACAGATGGTCAGTGGAATGACCCACTTACATTAATCATCATTGGAGAAGGGCACCCTATACACTGGTGGTCAGCGGAATGACTCACTTACATTGGTCGTCCTTGGAGAAGTGCCCCCTTTACACTGGTTGTCAGTGGAATGACCCACATACATTGGTCTTTATTGGAGAAGGGCCCCCTTTACACTGGTAGTCAGTAGAATGACCCACTTACATAATTACATGGGTCTTCTTTGAATAAGAGCCCCCATTACATTGGTGGTCAGTGGAATGTCCCATTAACATTGGTGGTGAAGGGCCTCCCTCACACAGGTGGTCATTAGAAAAAGCCCCCCTTACACTGGTGGTCAGTGGAATGACTCATTTACATAGTGTGTGGATATTCCTAGAGACTGCCAGCAAAGAACTTCAGAGGAACAGCAAGATAGAGCAGTTCCACCAGAAGAGGATTTAAAGCAGAATGCAGGCCAGAAAGAGAGGCCCAGAACTGTGGACTGCCTTTCACCAGATCTCACCTAGTTGTTGCAGCCTAACTGTATTCTTTCACCATCTTGTGCAGGGGAGTGACCAGCTAGGAAAAGACTACGCCTGGGAGGGCTGGCATCAGGACATTGCAGTGGAGAGAGGCCGGTTAGCTACCAATATGTGCTTACTGGCCACTTGCTTTGCTTACACCTTCCGTACCCTTGCTTTGGATCATCTTAGTTTCCTTTCTCATTGGAATACAAATACTTCCTTTCTGTAAGAGCGCCGCAATGGACTGTTAAAGACGCCAACACCAGCAGACTTTATGTCGTGTACCCTATTGTCTAGTGCTCTAGGTTGGTTTTACTTTTAGACAGGATATTTGTTACTGTTAACACGGTCACTATTGAGGTTCCATGTTCTTTTTGACAATAGTGTCCCTGTGGTCGACTCATATATAATGTGTGACAGCAACTTGGGACAGTTTGATTTGTGTTGATATATAGAGTTGTTTTTATATTTCTAACAATACTGGTTTACAGTTGTACACAATAGTCTCTTAAAAAGGATCTCTGTCCGTATATTCTACATGTACTGTTGTAAAAATACACTATACCAATATACACGTCTTCTGTCTCCCAATATATTTTGTTCTGTCACTATTATACCAGTCATCCCATTAGGATATGAACATCAAGGGGAAACAATGTTACAGTTTATTATTCATAATTTGCTTCACAATTTATTAAGATAAATTAATCCCCTTCCTACTTTCTTTTCCCTTTTAATTTGGGATGTTTCCTCTTGGTGTTCACTTTCCACATGTACTGTAATTTTTGTATTTTTTGCATGTGTTTCTATTTCTGGGCTGTTGGGTCCAATTGATGTTTCAAGCATGTATTTTAAAAGTTAATTGATTAATTGTTTAATTGTTTTTCTGCCAATTTTTCATTGGCAGTTTTTTATCCTGTTCTCTACTTATTTGTACTTCTGCCTTGAAAACTTTAGCTATGAGTAAGCATCTCTAGATGTGAAACGCGTTAGCTTTTGCTATGCTCTGTTCCTATGAAATGGCTATCGTTGGATTTTAATCGATTATGCAATAAAGATGTCTGTCTTCAGAGTGCGGCAGTCCAGGATTTTCTTGCTTCTATAGACTTGTGCAAAGTCTGCACCTGGCATCAATCATAGAGGGTGGAGGCACTCAGTTGTGGTTCTGAGGCTTAGTGAGCGGCATATCCTCTACGTTTGTTAACACGGTCACACTGGAATTTGTTGATGCTGATTTTCTTGCTGTGTATCTGTCCAACCATCCCTTTTCTGCAGGGCTATTGTCTGTTCATTAAAGCCACCTTCTGTTACCTGGTATGTCAGTGGGTAGGGTTTGGCCAAGGTGGGTCACCAGTGGGGGACCCGGCTATCAAGCAGCAACTCCAGGGGTAGCGCTACACCTGTTCTGATGAGAACTCAAACATTTCTTTTAACCAGTCACAAATAAATTAAAATAATTTTTTTATATGTGTGAGACTGAAGGATGGTTAACTTTAACTGCCGAGACTGTGTTATTGTTGGCGTCCGCAGGTCACATAGCAGCAGGAATCTCATACCTCTTAGCAAGCATAATACATATAACGGAGATATATATAAAGTAGATTCAGCTTTGTCACATTTTGTACTCTTCCTGTGACCGGAAGAGTAAGAGAAAATAAGGTATGACAAAAAAAAAAAAAAAAATAGAAAATGTTCCAAAAAAATCACTTGTGTGGTATCAATAGTTATATAGGGCACACAGAAATTCTTGGAGTAATAAAATATGGAGTTTGAGGTGAATTTATCAAAATCGGAGCAGACAGAATCTGGAGTATATGTACATAGTAGCCAATGAGCTTCTAACTATATAAGTCCCTGCCTTGCTCCTGTCCTTTTTTCTAGAACACTATCCAACCTGCTGGAGCTGAATTCTCAGCCATATTGTGCCCACTCCATGCCTAAGGTCTCCACACGACATTCCTGGTTGCTGGCCTTTAGATCCAAAATAAAGAATGTCCACACATGAATAGGATCTCTGCACTTTACTGGTAGCGCTCAGAAATTACATAACAGTCGCATCACATTGCCATACTGTACATTCCAGAGTCACATGACCTTACATAATTAATCACATTTAATGGACGGTCCACAGTAGTCACATGTGAAAGCATACGCAGCCCTTTAAGCAGCCATCTCTTTGTAACAGTGTCTCCTCCTACGTCCCACTCCATAGCTCTACCCAGCAAGGTATTCTCCCTGCAGTTACTCTCCTGATCCCAGAGTCATTAGTACTCAGAGGGCTCTAAATTGCCCATTAGGCTTTGGGCATCCAGTTCACGACTCTCCTTTAGTCGTTCCAGAGACAGGATTGCTGCAGCTGTTCCTACTGAACTCTGTACATCTCTCCTGGGATTTCTGCCCCAAGCAGGTCGTTGGCTGTGCTGACTACGTTTGCATAGGTGTGGGGTATTTGGCTCCCATGCCCCATCTGGACTAAGGCTCCTCCCCACCTGGCTTATATATGGGTTCTGCCTCACCCATGACATCACTGCCGGGGGGCTTTACCTAAAAGGGGCCCAGCACCGGATGACACTGTCTTCTGTAACCAGATCCTATCCTGGCACTGAGCCTCTCTCAGTTACAGCGCTCTCTGTTCTGGAGGCCTCCAGAATACAGGGGGAAGCAATCAAACCTGCAGCCTGTGAGATTAAAAACGGCCCAAAGAAATCAATAGCTGCTCCAAAGATTACAGAGGAGCCAAAAAGAACTACATTTACCTATCATCCTAGCAACCTACCTAAAAGGGTGCTACACCAATAAATTGTATAGTAAATATCAGATGTACACAAACTGTAGAGAATTTTTTTTGCATGTTCAAAGAGAATGGGGGACATAAGACAAATACTATGTAATTAGCTAGTTATTATAAGGTAGAAGGAGGGCAAGACAAATACTATGTAATTATCTGCTTATTATAAGGTAGGAGGAGGGCAAGGCAAAATTCTTGGGAACCGTTGTATTGTAATGCCGCGTACACACGGTCGGACTTTTCGTCTACAAAAGTCCAACGGACGCTGACGGACTAAAGCTGGCTGGTAATCCGATCGTGTGTGGGCTTCTCCGGACTTTCAACTGACTTTTTTAGCCTCAAATCCGACGGACTTTAGATTTGAAACATGCTTCAAATCTTTACGTCGTAAGTACGACGGACCCCGAAATCCGCTCGTCTGTGTGCTAGTCCGACGGACAAAAACCCATGCTAGGGCAGCTATTGGCTACTGGCTATGAACTTCCTTATTTTAGTCCGGTGTACGTCATCACGTACGAATCCGTCGGACTTTTGTGTGGTCGTGTGTAGGCAAGTCCGTTCGTAAGAAAGTCTGCCGCAAGTCCGCCGAAGGTACGTCGGAAGTATGTCGGACAGGCTGTCGGACTTTTGTAGACGAAAAGTCCGACCGTGTGTACGCGGCATAAGAGATATGCACATTCTATACTGTTGTAAATTGTATTGCAATGAAACTATAAAATCTATATAAATTATTAAATAAACCAATGTAGCACCCTCTAGTTAGGTAGGTGCTATAGGTTAGATTTTTCTATAGAATAGGAACATTTAGGTGGGCCTAGCTGGTGGCTAGGCCTGTTTGTTTTTATTCTGGGCTGGGAGTGGCTCAGGGCAGGGCTGGGTGACTGTATATGTAATTTTATTATTGCATTATTGCATATGGATGTAGTTATACCACTGTATATGTAATTTTATTATTGCTGATTTTGTTTATGTTATATTTTGGGTGGGGAGGTTATTATCTCTTTATACACTCTTAGGATTATCACTAGCGTATCTGGTATACAATTGGGGAGGTTAGTATCTCCTTACACACCCTATAAAATTAACACCAACATTTTTGGTACACACCTCAGGATTGTGCACCTCTATCTATCTATGTAAATATCACGATTAATATATTTCTTAGATGATATTACTTTTAGCGCCACACTTTATATATTTTTTCACAGGGCTGGGTGACTCACAGGTTGCATCACTGTCTCCTGCCTCTTCTTTCTAGAAGGTGCTAGAAAGAGAGGAGGAGAGGTGGAGCTGCTTGGGCTATTCTGAGGAGCCTTGACCAATCCCCAACTTGGACTGGCAGGGGGCAGGCCTCCTTAAATACCTAGGGTCAGCCTGGGTGGGGGGGAGTTGTCAGGTGGAAGAGCTCGAGTGAGAGAGTGTGGAGGCTGTCGGGGGCCCACAGGGAGCTCCCCAGTCTGGGGGGAGGGGGGATGACCTTGGGCCTAGGCTCGGTTGCAGCCAGGAGGAGAAGAGATCCTGGAGGAGAGGCATATGAGAGAGCAAAGAGAGGACAGTGGGAGATAACACTGCTAAAACTCCAGAAAGGACAACTGGTCGCAGCCAGGAGGGCTGGTGAGTGAAGCACAGTCAGAAGGACTGGGGAGCCACGCCTGAGAGAACTGGGAGTTTGCAGTTTGAGATGAGTGCAGAATTAGAACAGTGGACTGTGGGAAGGACAGTGGTAAGACGCAACTGCAGCCAGGAGGGCTGGCAGGGCCTGAAGAGGGTTTACTGGGATCAGTAGCCATGTTGAGGACAGTTAGCACCAGAACTTTTTCTACATTATAGGGGCCCAGGGTCCCTGCCTGCAAAAGGCAATTCACTGAGGCCTGGCTGAGTTAGTGTCTGGCCCAACCATGTGGTGCTAGCTGGTCTGGGAATCTGCAGCAAGTGAAGTGCTGGAGGAGTAACGGTCTGCAGCAAGTGAAGTGCTGGAGGAGTAACAGTCTACAGCAAGCAAAGTGCTCGAGGAGTAAGGGAAAGAGGTCTTAAGCAAGAGTTGTGCTGGAGAGAAGACTGGAGCGTATATACAAGCGTATATATAGAAGTTCCAAGCAAATTACACTGAATCTTTCTGGGCATCCCATAACTTCCCATTCCCATCCATGTTAAATCCCCTCAATAAAAAAACAAAGCTTATGGAATGTTCTATGTCTCTGAGTGCCCGAGAGATGAATGCCGGGCTGGGCAGGGTGACAAGTGAACCACGATATTCAACAACCCCTACGGGGGCATGGCTACACCAATTTTAAAAAAAGGTTCATAGAGTATATTCCTATAGTATATCAACACCATGAACATTTCTTTTAACAGTACATAGACTTTATAGACATTTTTTTTCTTTGGTTCCACCATCCATCAAATGGGCAGATTTGTGACAATATAATCTGGAAATGTCACAGGCCTAATTCTTTGAAATGTCATCATGTTCTGTACACATTTGAAAAATCAGCTTTCCGCTCAGAGTTTTGTTTTCACAAGAGTTTTCAGGGATACTGACATTAAAATAAAACGCACAGATAAAAGTTGTGCCAACATCTCCTGCTGTGGCTCATTGTAGCATTTTTTATGTATTTTGTTATGGAGAATGCATCAGGAGGAGCCAGAACACAGAAAGATAGGCAGGATCACCCAAAACTTTAAGATAAATGGGATCAGAGGTGGGAATTATGGTAAGAAGATCTCACAGTCGAAGCATCTAATAAATTCCACCTGCAGCTTAAATATCATTTTTTGTGGATTGAGCGTTTACTTTAAACCAGGGGTCGCCAAACTATCTGAACAATCCTTCAGACTTGGAGAGGGCCTGACTGAGGCCAGTGAGAATAGAAAATGCCTCGGCGTCAATGGGAGTAAATAATGCCCCATCGTTGGTATCAGGGCCGTCTTTAATATTGAGTGGATCTTGGGCAAACATTTTCTTGGGCCCCTCCATGCAATTTCGCTCTCCACCTGCTCTGAGACATACAATAAATAGCAGCTAGACTCAAAATCAGTTTACTAAATCAGATCAGGCAGCGATTGTGATTGGTTGCCAAAGGTTACCATGTTTCATTATGGCTCACTGACTGGCTGCTAGAGGTTACAGCACACATTATAGCTCACTGATTATTTGCTAGAGGTTACAGCACATGATTTCTGCTTGTTGATTGGTTGCTAGAGATTACTGTACATTAATACTGTTCACTGATTGGTTGCTAGAGGTTACCGGACATCCTTACCACTCACAAATTGGTTGCTAGAGGTTACTGCACATTATTACTGCTCGCTGATTGGTTGCTAGAGGGTACTGCATATCCTCACTGCTCAATGATTGGTTGCATGAGGTTAGTGCACATAATTACTGCTCACTGATTGGTTACCAAAGGTTATAGCACATTATCTCCTCACTGCACACCATGGACTGGGGAGGTGAGGGGACCCATTAATAGACAGAAAACTCCTAGGGATCCTAGGACTCCCGGGATCAGTGGCAATGCTTGGGGAGAGGGTTGTGATCAGTGGCAATGCTTGGGGGTTGAAGGGATCAGTGGTGGGGGGATGGCAGTACACTGGCAAATTCTGAATCATGTAGAGCTGGAAATCTTTGGCATGTACAGTAGTGGGGAATTCTACACTGACCACCAATGTAATGGGGAATGTTCAATGACCACCAATTTGAGGGGGGATTTACACTGACCACCAATGTGAGGGGGAATTTGCACTGACCACCATGTAATGGGGGATTATACGGCACCCACCAATATAAAGAGGGATTTCTACACTGACACCAATTGAATAGGAGAATTTACACCAACCACCAGTGTAAAGAGGAATATAGAATGACCTCCATGACCACCAATGTTAGGGGGGATTTACACTGACCACCAGTGTAAGGGCATATCTGCACTTGCCACTAATGTGAAGGAAAATGTACACTGATCACCAATGTAATGAAGAAATTACACTGAGAACCAATTTAATGGGGGATTTTACATCAACAACCAATAAAGGGGGATTTCTACACTGACCACCAATGTAAGGGGGATTTACACTCAGCACCAATTGAAAGGGGCCTTCTACATGGACCACCAATGTAAGGGAGGATTTGAAACTGACCACAAATGCAAGTTTGGATTTTTTTTTACCGATTACCAATATAAAGAGGAGTTTCTACACTGACCACTAATGTAATAGGAGCATTCACAGTAACCACCAATGTAAAGAGGGATTTACACTGACCATGAATGTAAGGAGAACCTTCACACTGGCCACTAGTGTAAATGAAAGGATGTAAACAAAGTACCAATGTAATGACAAGATTTACACTGACCACCAATGTAACTGAGACATTTAGCCTGCGTTCACATTTGTGTGTGTCGGGAACGCATGCAAAATCACTTTCCTGACACCACAGAAACAAATTGCCCTTTAGCAGATAGACAGAAGTGTCATTAATTGTTAATGACACCCTCACACATCTGCTGAGATGTGCGTATTCACATGTTACAAAATTCAGGGTGCTGTGGCACCATGTTATTTTGAAGAAGAGTTCCACCTCCTCCTATATTTGCAAAAATGTATTTCTCAACATCAAATATGGATTTTCATGGTACCACCACACCTACTAGTAATTAGTCTTGACTACCACTGAAACACCATATGTGTATGTTTATGTAGCGCACCCCCTTAAGGCCCGCATATGAACTGGGATCCCCCACACTGCACAGCCTGGCACACAGAATTTTCACAGGCCCTCCAGAGTCAGGGAACAGTCCAGTGCTTTGTTTTTTTGTTTTATTGAGGGATTAGAACTTGGGTGGGGATTGGGAATTATGGGATGCCCACTTGACTTTAGAACAGCTTCAAGGACAACTTTCATATACGCAGTCTATATAAACGCCTCTGCTTCTTCCAGCACTTGCTTGCAGAATTCCAGTTGGCACACTGATAGTTAATCTGACACAGCAGTCAGATTTAAAGCAAAAACCTGTTGTAGGCAGGAACCCAAGGCCACTTTAGGTGTGTAGCAAAAAGTCAGTGTCCAGCATACATCCTTGTGGCTACTGATCCCAGCACCACCTCTTCAGGCACTGCCAACCCACCTAGTTGTAACTGCCTCTTTCACTATCCCACCTGACTGTCTTCTGGCATGGCTACTTATGAGGTTAACAGGCCCGCTTCCAGCACCTTTCCGCTGGGGATTGGTCTAGGACCTCGCAAATATGCCAGTCAGCTCCTCCGTGCCTCCACCCACTACATCTGGAAGCTTCTCCAAGGTTCCAGAAACAAGGGGAGGCACCAGAAGAGCTACCTGATGAGTCATCCAGCCTCCCTAAATCACTCAACCCTGACCCAGATGCAACCTAGGCCTGGCTCTCAGCCAAGCCAATTTACCTACTCTATCAGCTAACTATATACAACTAGCACACAAGCTAGAGTGCTACATTTATATCTAGCCTATATAAATGAATACATGCAATGTTTTTTTTTTTTTTACGATAACCTATATTCAAGCTTTCATTTTATAGCCCAGTTTAAACAATCATATTCGTAGAATGTTAGGTTTGGAGCAGCAACTTTTGATTGTATGGTCAATTCCTGATTGATTAAAAGTGATTGAAATTGCATGAAGTTACCATGTGTATAGCTAGCGGAACTGTGGATGTAACTGAAGTCTTAACAGGAATATAACCCTTATTCCAAACCTACCTCTAGACTTTAAAATCAGTTATCATTCTTTTCCTTTGCATTTCATACTTTTGGATTTGGCGTTGGTTGGAAATGTTCTACATTTTCAATTAAAAGTCACAGGAACCCACCACCATAATTATTAAATGTACATTTCATACTGTAATAATTTGGCCACGAGAGAAGTGTTGTTATCAAAGGTTTTGAAGGGAAATTACAGCTTGAAACAAATATAAGCAGATGGCAATGTGGGGATGATGGGACAATAGTCTAAGTCCCATAGGTGTGCACAGCCTATTGCATTAGGGTGTGCACCCCAAAGCTCAAACATACATGCATGTGTGTAAATATATATAGGGTAGTAGGGCAATGGAAAGTCTCAGTAGAGCAGAGGTTGGTGTCAGTAGAGCAGTGGATGGTGTCAGTAGGACAAAGATTGGTGTCAGTAGTTTTTTATTTTTATTACTTGTTTCCAATTTTATTTTTAAATTTTTTTTTTACAATATTTTTCTGAGCCCCATTGGTGAAATATCAGGAGTCTAAACAGACCCCTGATGTCTCACTTTGGAGAAAAAGAAAATGACTGAGGACAGAGATTCCCCAGTCCCTTTCTCTGCAGCAATACAGCAGGGGCAATCTGCACAGCACAGGGTGATTAGGGTGTGCCCAGGCACACCTGGCACACCCTGTGCGCACACCTATGCTAAGTCCATAAGTTTAATATAAGGAGCCGTGTTTCCCTAATTTTTAACCTAGTGCAATAGTAACATTTTCTGCAAACAGGAAAACACATCACACAGCCATGATTGCTATTAAAATAAAAATGTAAAATATTCAGAAATGCCATCACAAGTATACATAATTTAGTAAATGAAATGATCACATTCAAAGGGCATAATTGTGTAATGTTGAAGAAGTTTCAATGCGTTATCCAAGTGGCCGTAATGCTACACTGCTGGGTTCTCTTATCAGCAATGGGGGTGGCAGCATGATGGAAACATGGCTACTGATCCCAGACTTGTGTCTTTTTTTTAACCAGATTAACTATGCACCTAGGTAAGAACATTCCATTTGGAGAGAGTGTCTCAGTGTGAAGATAGCAGTGTGCTCCAGCCAGGAGGGGTGATCTACTTGGGAGACGACACCCTATGTTGGAGTGGGGGGACTTTTGGCCCATAAGAAAGTCAGAACAGCTACACGGGTCCAGAGAGACTGGGAAAGCTGAGGTTACTTGTGAGTCTAGAGGGGCTGGAGGAAGTTTGAGTTCCTGAGGAGTGTGTGAGAACACAGGGTGCTGAGCAAACCCCATGGGGCCAGGAGTAGGCCTGTACAGGAAGATGTTGCAACCATGGCTGTGCTGGAAGATCCCATGGTCTGGGAGACCAGAGAGAGCAGCGGTGCTGCGGACAGGAGAGCCAGGTGGCTCAGCATTTCAATTTAACACTGTTTTGTTTGAAGTTCAAACACCTGCATGAAACCTTATGCTATACAGTAAATACTTTATTTTTCCTTTTTTTAATAGAATTGGGTTGCTGAGCCCTTAACCGTAGTTCCTGTCTGGCATGGACTCCCTTTACAAGCACCACATCTATCACAAGAGCTAAACGTCCCCCATATCGTAATGGGGGAGATTTACTAAAACTGGAGCCCTCAGAATCTGGTGAAGCTTTGCATGGTAACCATCAGCTTCTAACTTCAGCTTGTTCAATTAAGCTTTGATAATATAACCTGGAAGCTGATTGGTGTCAATGCAGAGCTGCACCCGATTTTGCACTCTCCAGTTTTAGTAAATCTCCCACCATGTGTAACAATGCTAAAAGGAGGAGAGATTAGTTCATGAGTTGGCTGCTTGCTTTTTAAATTTCCAAGTAATGGTGAGGGAAAAGGCAAGGCCTGTATGTTACAGGGGACCACCACTACTGAACACTACAGCTGGTGACTTCTCTCATTTCATTACAATGGAGTCTTAAACATGACACAGTACTCAGGGTCCAGCAGATTCTTTCTAACATTTCCCAATTTGGACATTTTCACTTAGGGGTGTACTCACTTTTGTTGCCAGTGGTTTAGACATTAATGGCTGTGTGTTGAGTTGTTTTGAGGGGACAGCAAATTTACACTGTTATACAAGCTGTACACTCACTACTTTACATTGTAGCAAAGTGTCATTTCTTCAGTGTTGTCACATGAAAAGATAGAATACAATATGTACAAAAATGTGAGGGGTGTACTCACTTTTGTGAGATACTGTAAGTTGTACCTCTTTACCTGCAGTCTTCTCTTTTCTTCATCCGTACAAAGTCCAGAATTTATAAAGCTTGTCTGAGCAATCAGAAAAAAAGGGGAAGGAGAACTGAAATCACACACTGCAGAGCTCAGTGAGGAGAGCTCTGAGAGCTGATTGGAGGAAAAGGGGCACACACTCCTTCACACAAGAACAGAGCTGAGGCTGTCAATCACAGGCTGTTGAGCTGTAAACCCCCCCCCCCCCTCCCCATTTTTAATTTTTTTTTTTATTTTAAAGATCTATACCTTTTTTTATAGCTGCCTCCAGGTTGGTCATGTGAAGAGCTGGGTACTGTCTCTCCTGCTCTTTCCTCTGGAGGTGAGCGAGTTTTACTGTTGCACAGAATGGTGCTCATGTGTGATTGTGGTTCTGTGAGCCCAAGTGGGTGTGATGATGCCCCCCCAGCACCAATTAATGAAGGAGCAACAGTTAGAGTAGGACAGAGAGGAGAGTCTGCCAGAGACAACACTGGGGTGAAGCTAAGCTTTGCTGCAAAAACCTTTATTTTTTTAAGTTTTAGACATTGAGCAATTGAATAATGTAAAAAAAAAAAAAAACTGGAGTTGGGCTTTTAGGTCAACTTAAAGGGGTTGTAAACCCCCGTGTTTTTTCACCTTCATACATCCTATGCATTAAGGTGAAAAAACACCTGGCAGTCACCAGCCCCCACCCTGTTTTACTTACCTGAGCCCCTTCATCTCTTCGGCGGGGACACACTGTCCATCTCTCCATGAGGTCCCGGCTCTTGATTGGATAGATTGATAGCAGCGCAGCCGTTGGCTCCTGCTGCTGTCAATCAAATCCAATGACGCGGGCGCCGGGGGGGGGGGGGCACGGACGAGTCCGGCATGCCTGTCTGTAGACGCAAATGCTGGACTCGCGAGCGCGCCCGCAAGGTAACCCCCTCGGGAAAGCACTTCTCCTAAGGGGTTATCTGATGTGGGGAGGAGCCGCCGGAGGACCCCAGAAGAGGATGTTCGGGGCCACTCTGTGCAAAATGAGCTGCACAGTGGAGGTAAGTATGACATGTTTGTTACTTAAAAAAAAAAAAAAACGATCCTTTACAATCACTTTAACCACTACTTTTTTATTTTTTTTGCTATTTAATACTGCTGACCTTTTGGATGTGGAGCTGGCTGGAAATGACCTGCGCTTTCAATTAAGACTCAGGGGAACCTAATCACACTTTCCCACCATAAATATCAAATGCGCCATTCTGATTTTTAATTTGGCGAGGTGACAAATATTGTTATCAAAGGCTTTGAGGGGAAGCTGAAGCTTGAAATGAACATAAACAGTGGAAATGTCAATAGCAATCCCGTTTCCCAACTTTTTAACCCAGCGAACCAATGTTATTTTCTATAAACCGGAAGCGGGATCTGTCGGCCATAATAGGTATTAAAACATTTATTGAAATTCAGATTATTTTAAAAGCAGCACTACATGGAGAACAAGCTAGAGGTTTATTTAGACAAAGCAGATTTCTGTTTTAATCTGGGCACCTAAGGTTGGATTTACACCTATGCAGTTTTAGTGCTTTTTGCATTTTGCAGATTTGCACTACAGTCCATTTAACATGGTTTCCTATGGAACATGTTCTGTAGTGCAAATCTGCAAAATGCAAAAAGCACTAAAACTGCATAGGTGTGAATCCTGCCTAAGGCTCGATTCACATCCATGCATGTTGCTTTTGAGCGTTTTTGGAGTTTTTTTTGTGATGCTTGCCACGTTTTTTGAGCAGCGTTTTTGTAGCGTTTTTACAGCGTTTTTGCCGCGTTTTGCGGTTTTTTTTTGTTTACAGTTTTTTTTAGACTGTATACAGTCTAAAAAAAACCCAAACAAACAAAAAAAAACCCGCAAAAAACGCAAAACGCATCAAAAACGCTGCAAAAACGCTGTAAAAACGCTGCACTTGTGTTTTTGATGCTGGTCCATTGAATTCTATTACATGCAAAACGCTGCATTTTGCATGAAAAAAAGTCCCTGACCCTTTCCAAAAATCCAGAGGTACAAAAAGACATTGATGTGAACATGTTCCATAGGAACCCATGTTAAAAAACTCCCCATGCATTTCTGCAAAATGCATCAAAAAACGCGCTAGTGTGAATGGAGCCTAAAAGAGTATTTCCAGGTAATCTCAACGAGAAGTTTGTTTTGACAAAAATATGTTGTTGCTTTATGCCCAAGAGCTGACTATCTATATCCTTATGGCCATGAAAAACTGTTGGAGGGCACACACCAACATAGGTAACTACAGCTGGCAAGTGACAGGGGGTGAGTCTTTAAAAATTATTATTGAAATAGCTTTAAAGCTCACAGTAGACCGCTGTGGCAAAATCCTGCTATTCAAGTCTAAAATGTTGGTAATGCTCCAGTTCCATATTAAATTATTATCATGTGCATGGGCTCCAAACCTGACAAATAATATTTTTTAATATTCCACTTCTCCCTTACTTGTGCAAATCACTATATATATATATATATATATATATATATATATATATATATATATATATATATACACACACTCTCACCAGCCACTTTATTAGGTCCACCTTGCTAGTACCGGGTTGGACCCCCTTTGGCCTTCATTCTTCGTGGTATAGATTGTTGGATACATTCCCCAGAGATTTTGCTCCATAGTGACATGATAGCATCACAAAGTTGCTGCAGATTTGTCGGCTGCACATCCCATGATACGAATCTCCTTTCAACCACATCCCAAAGGTGCTCTATTGGATGAGATGTGGTGAGTGTGGAGACCATTGGAGTACAGGGACCTCATTGTCCAGTGGTGAGATGATTGGAGCTTTGTGACATGGTGGATTATCCTGCTGGAAGGAGCCATCAGAAGATGGGGACACTGTAGTCATAAAGGGATGGACAAATTCTGACCCTATGGGCACTTTCACACTAAGCAGCGCTAATATTTTTAGCGGCGCTTTACCGTCGTTTTTGCAGCACTTTTCGCCTGCTAACGGGGCACTTTTAACCCCTGCTTACGGCCAAAAAAGGGATAAAAGAGCCGCTACCCATTGATTTCAATGGGCAGGGGCGCTTTAGGAGCTGTGTATACACCACTCCTAAATCACCTCAAAGATGCTGCTTGCAGGACTTTTTTGAGTGAAAGGAGAGGCGCTCTGCAGGTGCTATTTTTAGAGCTATAACGCCTGTAAAGCGCCTCAGTGTGAAAGGGGTCTACCGAATGCCACATCTGAAATTGAGACTCGTCAGACCAGGCAACATTTTTCCAGTCTTTTATTGTCCAATTTTGGTGAGTCTGTGCGAATTGTAGCCTCAGTTTCCTGTTCTGAGCTGACAGGAGTGGCACCCCAGGTGTGGTTTGCTGCTGCTGTAGCTCATCTGCTTCAAGGTTCAATGTGTTGTGCTTTCAGAGATGGTATTCTGCCTACCATTCTGTTCATAAATTGCTGAAATCCAATATGTGACTTCACAGTGCAGCATATAACGTAGATTGAGTGCTCATCACTGTGTTTCCCGTCACCTCATTAAGAAAAACGGGTTACCAGAAAGCCTGCGACCTCCCTTATTCAGGGGGGTCAGACAGCGCTTTTAGTGAAATCCAAGATTCGCCGATGTAAGACTTCAGCATTCCTCTCCAGAAGGATCCATGGGCATCCACTCAAATCCCAATGATGTGAACAGCAGGATAATATAAAAAAGATAAAAAGGCTCCAATAGTATAGAATGTCTTCTCAAGACGTTTTATTAAAAGACAGGAGGATCAGAACAAAAACTCCAAGGCAAATATATAAAAATTGCGGTAATAGTCCTTGCAAGGAAAAATGGACATACAGGTCCGTTTAAAATCCAATCGCGCATGTGCAGAACGTGTGTGCGTAGCGTCACGTTGGGCATATTATCACCTATAAAAGGGTTAATAACGTTTATGCTGCTTTAACACTAATCCGTGGGTGCAGCTCAGTGCACATACGGATTTCCTTATGCCATGTACACACGGGCGGAGTTTTTGACCGGACTGGTCCGACGGGTGAAGCCACAGCCCGGCGCCCACAGTTGCAATTCCGGCGCCGCCGAACAGAGGGGGAGATGAGCAGGGCTTCGATCCCCCATATCGCTGGACCCTGGGACAAGTAAGTGTCCAATTAAAAGTCAG
Source organism: Aquarana catesbeiana (assembly GCF_042186555.1). NCBI lineage: Eukaryota > Metazoa > Chordata > Amphibia > Anura > Ranidae > Aquarana > Aquarana catesbeiana. Next base: position 57,845,772 of record NC_133324.1, on the reverse strand, counting down.
CAGCTGCAGTATTTGTAGCTGCTGACTTTTAATTTTTTTTTTTTTTTTAATGGGCCCTCCTCTTTAAGCGGGATAGCAGGCGTGCGCCCGCGCCCGCTGCACTCGCGATGACCGCCGGCCACGAGCAATCGTGGGTTCCTAATAGCTAGAGTTCACGATTTGTCATTTCCTCTAGGTCTGTCCCCTCACCTCCACAGTTAGAAACACACACAGGGAACACAATTAACCCCTTGATTGCCCCCTAGTGTTAACCCCTTCCCTGCCAGTGACATTTTTACGGTAATCTGTGCATTTTTATAGCACTGATCGCTATGTGTCAAAAGTGTCTGATGTGTCTGCCATAATGTCGCAGTTCCAATAAAAAATCGCAGGTCGCCGCCATTACTAGTAAAAAAAATTAAAATTATAAAAATGCTATAAATCTATCCCCTATTATGTAGATGCTATAACTTTTGCGCAAACCAATTAATATACGCTTATTGCAAATTTTTTTTTCGGCCTAAAATTAGCTTTTTTTAAAAAAAAAATGTATAATATTTAAAATATTTATTATAGCAAAAAGTACAAAATATTGTGTTTTTTTCAAAATTGTCGTTTTTTTTTTGTTTATAGCGCAAAAAATAAAAACCGCAGAGATGATCAAATACCACCAAAAGAAAGCTCTATTTTTGGTGGAAAAAAAGGACATTGTTTTTGTTTGGGTGCAACGCCGCACGATCGCGCAATTGTCAGTTAAAGCAACGCAGTGCCAAATCGAAAAAAAAAAGGTCATTCAGCAGCCAAATCTTCCGGGGCTGAAGTGGTTAAGTGTGACAAATATGCAAAAAAAATTAAAAATCAGAAAGGGGGCAAATACTTTTTCACAGCATTGTAGTTCAGTTTATATAACTTGTTGTTGCTTTTCCAACAGGCCTACCTCCTGTACTTGCTTTGCTTGCTGATTCGGTTGCCGTTGACTGCTGCCTGTCTCCTGGTTCTGCTTCTGTCCCACACTCTGATGCCAAGCTGCTCCTGCATGCTGTTTCTGAGGACTACGACTACCAGCTCTATGCACCTACAGAGTGGACATCACCAGCTTGCTACCGCGGCATTCGTGCCACTCCTTGCCTTTACACTCTCTGTCTCCAACTCCAGGAGTGTTGGGCGGGAGGTGCAAGAGAGGCCTCTACAACATTCCAGTCTTCACCAGATACTTGATAGCACTGCACCCGTGGTGCGGATAAACGGTAGTGTATTGGTGTCAAAGCAGTGTTTATAGCGGCTCAGGACAGTAAGGGCTCATTTACATGTGCGGTTTGGGGGGTGGTAAAACCCAATAATTCACTGTGACTCGTGACCGGTTACCAAATCACCTAAATGGCCTTCACTCTTTGAGAGGTTGTGCACCCACGCTTTACATAATATTATTGATCAGAAGGGCGAGATGTTAGAGTTTGGTTCACACAATACTGAGGTAACAAAATGACCAACACAAGTCAGATCCTTCTTCCCCAAAAAATGCTTCTGCAGCGTAACCATTCTCACAACTCTATATTAACATCATTGACTGCCTGGAATGAATTAAAATGACTTTGGTGGAAGCAAGAATTTAGTGGAATTTAATTGGTATAAAAATATATTGCCAATGGGATGATCCCACGGGGACTTTGTTTGAAACCAAATTTGCACAACATTCTATTCTGCATTGAGTTAATTATATTATTATAAGAGTTGATGGATTTCATTATATTATAAGATTTTATAATTTAAGTGTTCTTAAAATATAATTAAATCCATCAATTGTTCTTATAATTAGAACATCTTAACCCTTTCATGACTAAGCCTATTTTTGAAATTTGGTGTTTACAAGTTAAAAATCCGTATTTTTTGCTAGAAAATTACTTAGAACCCCCAAACATTATATATATTCTTTTAGCAGAGAATCTAGAGAATAAAATGGAGATTGTTGCAATATTTTATATCACACGGTATTTGTGTAGCGGTGTTTTAAAAAAAATGTGTGATTTGAACACCGTTTACATATGCGGGCGCGACTTCCGTATGCGTTTTCTTTGCTGAGCGAGCTTGCGGGCACGGGGGGCGCTTCAAAATTTTTTTTTTTTATTTATTTTGTTTATTTTTATATTTATAAATTGTGTTTAAAAAAAAAACAACATTTTTTTTTGATAACTTTTATTGCTGTCACAAGGAATGTAAACATCCCTTGTGACAGTAATAGGTGGTGACGGGTACTCTTTATGGGGGGATTGGGGGTCTAAAAGACCCCCGATCCCTCCTTTGCACTTCAAAGTATTCATATCGCTGAAAATGGCGATTCTGAATACTGTGTATTTTTTTTAAAACCGGCGCCATTGGCAGCCGAGTAAACAGGAAGTGATGTCATGACGTCGCTTCCGCATTTACGATTAGGAGGCTGGAACAAACCTGCCCACAGCCTTGTTCCAGCCCACCCCCAGCCGCCGGAGGCGGCCGATTGGTCATCGGGCCTGAGAGCGGAGGGTTGTTATCCCTGGAAAGCCGATCGCCCGCTCTAAACAACTGCAGCTGCGGGCATCATCCCAGTACAACCCCGGAAAGCCGAGTACGCACATCTGCGTACGCTCGGCGGGAAGGGGTGTTAAACAAGGGTGAAACTACAAATCTCATCAAGCCTCATGGGACTTATAGTTCCACAACAGTAGAAGTGCCAAGGTTATCTACCCCTACTTAAACTTTAGAATTGCAGCTAAAAATTGATTCCATTAAAAGTGTTTTTTAATCGTATCTGTTTAAATTGAAACTAAACCTAAAATTGTAAATTGTGGCAGCTCTTTATTGCAGAAAGACATGCTTCCTGCCGCACTATAACTGAAAGCCAGCTACAGTGTGGGCTTACTTTGCCGGGAGGACATCTTCCCCACGATTGCGCTGCCTGCATTTGGGCACAGTTCTCTGTGATCACTGCATCCTTAGGGTGCAACTGATCACAGATCAGGGTAAAGGGACAATCACAGCGACCCTTTACCACATAATCAACTGTGTCCAATGACAGCTGATCATGATGTAAACAGAAGCAGCTGTCAGCATTTCTTTCCTCATGCTGACAGCCGGTAACCGGCTTGTGTTAAAGGGACATCTACACTGATAATCAGGGCACTCCCAACAGTGCCCACCAGTGCTGCCAATCAGTGCCCACCAGTGCTGCCAATCAGCGCCGCCTACCTGTGCCACCTATCAGTGCCCATCAGTGCAGGCTCATCAGTGCCCAAGGAGGCCTAACCAGGAACACTCACAGATGCCAACAGCATGAAGCTGACCTATCTTCAGCTGAACTGTCTGGAGGAGCGAAATACAACCTGGCCATTCCAAGCCCAAGCGGGGGGAAGGTGTCCAAAGAAAAGTGCGAAGCCCTAAGCTTTCCCTACTCATCTAGAACCTTTTCCTTGCCAATAATACTGTCCCTGACAGATGTTTGGCCTGTCCCTACACTACTCACACGCAAGTGAGTGCCAAACCCAGAAGCCAGGGTCTTAAATTGACTCTACCACACCTAAGATGGCCATCAGAGTCACATAGGTGGCCAACATCCAATCGGATCGCTGCACCAGTGAATCAGGAAACCATAGAGGAACCATGTTCCTCCTGACTTCCTCTCCCTCTGCAGTGCCGCTTCTGTTTAGTGCCACCTGCAGTGCAGAAAACAGACTGCAACTGCCTAGATACTTATAATGGGATATTTTAGGTCCTTTTTGGATGTCTGCAGAGCCCTATAGTTTACATTCTTCCTGGCTACAGAGCTCGGTTCTTTGACTCTCATTTGGGAAGTATGTGACAACAGACATTTGGTAATCAACTTCATTCATAACTTCAGGTTTAACTCTAATTTTGAAAAATTTCAGCAAGGATAGAAAAAAAAGAACATTGTTTGCAATATATTTAGACTGGAAGGTAGTAAACTGCAATTAAGTTTGCTAAATTCTAGTACTTTATGGTGGCTCTAGATGCGGAATGAGATTAAAACAAAGCAGAGGTTTTCTGACTTCAAACTGTCTAGACACATCAGTACAAGATCTTTTATAAATGTTATGAACTTCATTTTTTCCACATATTGAGCCAGCTCTGTGCTGGTGACCTTTCCAGAAGCATGTCAGCGAGTAACGGAAAACATGCAGCCAACAAAAATAGATTGCTTTGTTTGGAGAGTTTGGGCACCGGACTTTTAAACTTTGAAATGTTGTCTGTTAGCTCACTTGACTCCTTTCTTCATGGGTTTTATGGCCGTCAACATGGGAATTTTTTTTTCCTTATGGGAGACTTTTGCTAGCATAGAAAAAAAAAAGTTGAAAGGAATGGTGTCTGGTTTTTCATCCTGAAGCCCGTAGACACAAGGACTTTGGTTTCCTCATACTGACACTTGGCAAGCTATTCTGACCTCTGGCAAGCACCCTGAAATGGTGGGTCTATGAGTAATGGTGTGGTCCAGGGTCATGCATTGTTGTGGCGTGGCGGCTTGTATGCAAGCTGAAGATTTATGGTCACAGCTGCCTATTGTTTTCTATTGTTTCCCTACCAGGGGGGTCATCTAACCATGGGCAAACTCTGCTTAAGCAGCAATTAGGTTGTACTAGGTTGCCTAGTTGTGTTGAAGTACTGTTCAAAATAAACACCCTTAGAGCTCCTGCCCCCCCCCCCCCCCAAAAAAAAAAATAAAAAATAAAAATCAGCAGCTACAAATACTGTAGCTGCTGACTTTTAATATAAGAACACTTACCTGTCCATGGATGCCCTCACCTGAGCCAATTCTTCAATTGGCTTTGGGTGCAGGTGTTTCGTCAGATATAGCGACCAGTCAGAACATTCCGTTGCCGCCATCTTGCTACACCGAGCACTCATTTACAGTAAAGATACGGTAAGAAGGCAGCAAGCGGACACCTTGTTACACCCACCGCAGTCTTGCATTTAACACTTATTTTTACCAGTAAACTCAGCTTATATTGTGAAATACAGTATTTAGAACTCCATGACGCTGTTTTGATGTGGAATTTTAAAAACAGCGGATAGCCTGCTAATCTCACAGGTTTGCTAAACTGACAGATTCTGACGGGTCGTCAATATTTGACGAAACAGGCGCCGGTACCTCAAGTAGGTGAAACAGGAAGTTAAGCCTTGTGGCTTCTCAGCCACACTGCACCTTGTGAATGGTCCCGTAGTCTTCTGGGACCTGTGATGTGTTCTAGAAGACTGCGGGAGAAGGAGCAGAGGCTGGACTTCCGGCTCAGATCGCCACGGCGCATCTGACCTCAAGTGTGTGAGTGGGTACTTGTCAAAACCAGGGACCCACCCCCCCAAAAAAGTGCCAAATGTGGAGGATGCAAACAAGCGGAACATACCCTTTTGGGTAAGGTTCTGCTTTAAAGTGTTACTAAACTCACAACAGTAAAATCAGTTGGTATCTGCAGTAAAGAATGCTTGTCATACGCACTGTGGAACCTAAGGGGTTAATCCTCTGCATTGTGTAAAAAGGCTGTTTGATCCTGTCTTATCTGATACTCCCTTCTTCCACTGTCCCCAATCTATCTTCTGATAGTACAGAGCTTTGGTGGCACTCTGCACATGCTTAGTTTGGTGTGTATTGCTAGAGAGTTTTTTTAGCACAGGGCTAATTAGCAATGTCCAGACAGAGGGTCAGGGATCATGCAACCTCATAGGACAGTCAGAGGAGAACAAAAACTCCTACAAGCTTTAACCGGACACTGATAGAAGACACAAGACTGCTATATACTGCTGAGGAAAAAAAAGGAATTTCACTGTTTATATTTAGTGAAATAATTGCATTTCTGTGTACTGTGGGAGACCAGATATAGTGAATGCAGGGTCCTGGGTTTAGTAATACTTTAAGGCTCTATTCACACCTATGCAGTTTGCTTTTGAGCATTTCTGCAGTGCTTTTTGCTGTGCTTTTTGTTTTATTTTTTACCACAATTTTATTGCCCAAATTTGTTGGGCAGTGCCACTTCACGCAAATCGCCGTACCCGTGTGTCGGTACATTGACGCTAAATACCGGGGTTATGGCAGCAGCTAGCTGCCATAACCCCACTATTTTCAGGAATGACTTGTGTTTCTCTTTAAGATAAAAGTGGTCTCCGCAGCGTATTCACTGCAAGATCACTTTAATCGGCAATAGGAGAGGTGCCCCCCCCTCCCGCCGTGCTCTGGTCATCTCCGCCACTTACTGGACCCTCCGGTAGCGGTGGAGATGATCGCTTTCTCTCCTGTGGATGCCTGGCTGCCAACTGAGGGGAAGATGGCCCCTGCTCGGCTCCATGGCATGGGAGGGCGGAAGCGACGTCAAAATGCCCACAGGGTTCCGGTAATTTATTAGCTACCCAAAGGGCATAAAGATGTGATTTGCCCCCCCTGGGAGGCCGATCGTTAGTGGAATCGATTCGGTGACTTCCAGGGTGGGAAAATACGTAGATGATTTCCTGCAACCCTTAGTGGTTAACACCCCATCTTATCTGAGGGATTCCACACAGGTCATTAATGCACTTAAGCTTGTGGAATGGAAAGAGGGCTATAGTTTTGCCACTGCTGATGTCTCTTCATTATATACAGTTATTTCACATCAACATGGGAGAGAAGCAGTTGAATTTTTCTTGAAGAATGATTCTCTTCATGATAAACAAAGATCTTTCATCCTGAGCCTGGTGGACTATGCTGTGGAACACAATTATTATTTGTAGGGTGGTTCTTACTACGTACAAAATAGAGGTGTGGCCATGGGGGCTAAATTTGCCCCCAGTATGGCCAATCTCTTTATGGCCAAATGAGAGGAGGATTTCATCTATCGTGAATCCAGGTCCGAATAATTTTTTTTTGGAGACAATACATAGATGACATCCTCCTCCTGTGGGATGGGGACTTTGAATCCCTTAATGATTCCATAGCAGGGTTGAACAATAATGATAGGGGCATCCTCTTTACTTGCAAAGCCAGTAAAACCGATATCCATTTCCTTGATCTTAGGATCAAGGTTGTGGATGGTGCAGTTATCACATCCACCGACTTTAAAGATACGGATCAGAATGGCTATATCGATTCCAAGAGTTGTCATCACAAATCCTGGCTCAAATCGATCCCTAAGGGCCAATTTTTGAGCCTGAGGAGAAACTGCACACATCAGGAAGATTTTGTGCGGGAATCCTCAATACTTAGAGGTTTCTGGAAAAAGGCTACGACGCCAATGAGTTGGAAGGAGCCTTCAGATTGGCTCTGGACAAAAATAGGGAGGACCTATTGGTACCTACGCCTAAAAGGGTGGATGAAAGTTTTAAATACTCACTTGTCACCACTTACTCTAATGAACAGTATGATATTATAAAATTATACAAAGACATTGGAGGGTTCTAAAAGGGGATAGGGTTTTAGGGTCAAACCTACCTAATATGCCCCGTGTGGTATATAGAGGGCTTCCTCCCTTGAAATTACAGTTGGCCCCTAATATAGTGGACCCCCCAAAACAACTCATTTTTTTCAAAACATGGGGGGGGGGTATTTTCCTTGTAGGAAATGTCCCATCTGTAAACTGAACACCAATAAGAATAGGAGAACTGAGTCCTTTCAGTCCACCTAGACTCAGGAAATATTTTCCATAAAACTGTTTATCACGTGTTCGACCAAGTATGTCGTTTACATTGTCTGGTGCTCCTGTGGTCTTCGATACATAGGGCGTACCAAATGCATGTTGCAGACAAGGTTGAATGAACATGTTGCTAATATTAAGAGGGGGTTTCTCAAGCATAGCCTCTCCAAACATTATGCTTTGAAACACAACTGTAACCCTGAAGGCACCACCTTTCTAGGTATTGATAAGTTTTCTGGCCATTGGAGGGGGAGTAACATGGTTAGGGGGGTCTCTAGATTGGAAACTAGGTGGCTCTATCCAGCCCAAACATTCACTCCTTTTGGAATGAATGTTGAATGGGATATCAACTCTTATTAATAATGGTTGAATTTTATTATATTTTTGTATTTCATACTGTTACCACCTAGAGAAGTATCTGATAGATATTTGTTATTGTATCCTCCCTTTTGTATAGGGACATGCTTCTATTAAATTCTCTATTTTCTCTGTATTTCATTTTTCTGTATTTTCTGTTGATGTAATGTTGTATTTTCACCACAAGATGTCCCTGTTTCTCAGGTCCGTTCCACGTCCTGTTTTTTCAGTATAAAACTGATACTGTCCTTTTTTGCTCATTGATCGCTTTTTTAGTGATGTTCTTATTTTACCTGTGAGTCAGACATTTTGATGATAGGCAACTCCTCTCCTCATATTGATTAGTGGTTCCAAATTAATAACTATTGCAGGGGGGAACAGACACAAAAGATACGCTCAGCATCTTTCCAAATAACTGTTCTGTTTATTATGACGCAATTGAAGGTTTTTACGCACATGATTACGTAGGTATCACATTAATATTACAATTGTACGTTTATGGTAACAGGGGGCGTTACATAGGCAGGCTAATTCTAATCAGGACTCGAAAAAATGTAAACATGTACTGAAAACATTATTAGTGCCGTGTGCACAGCGAGGGCAATGTGCAATATATACAAAATACAATTATATACAGAACTTACAAATTTCCATTACACCTGTATTTGTTATTTTTAATATAAGGTAGTCTTTTCTGGTGACTGGAGTATTGTTGTGCTTTTCCTGTTTCAGGAATACAAGGTACTTCTGGTCCGTGGAGTGCATCTAAATTTCCGGCATCTAAGTTGGTCCGTTCCCTTATATGTAAGAGTGTCACACACCCTAACCACGCCCCTGATGATGCATTCTTATGTAGAAATGTCGGGTGGAGCTAAGGACGTATGACCAGAGACATGGCGGCCATTTTGTCGGTTGGAAACGCTGGTTCGTTTCCATATGCTTGGTGGTCCTTTTAAATATGTGAGTGCACCAGCTTTTTTATACAATAAATTTGTTACCTGGATGTCTGCGCAATGAGCGTTTTTATTTTTTGCATATTGATGTGGATGCTGGAGCTATCCGTTGAAGTGGCTCTTGGGTTCCATTGACTATTGGGAGAGGATCAGTCTAACGTATCGGTGGAGTGGATCGATCAGTGCAGAGTGATCATTTGGGCCATTAACTATACTATATTGTGTGTACCCTACACACTGACGGTAAGGGTCAGTAGTTTTGGGTGCTGGTGGTGGCTGTTCTATCCACTTTATCCGGTTCTGGATAAGGACCTCTGATTCGATCGTCTTTTCAATTTTTTTATTATTGATGGACTTTAATGTTTATATATTATTTTAAGCGCTACACTTTTCCATTTTATATTAAACGTCACTTCCGCCCATAGTTTTTAAAGGAGACATTTATTTTTTCAATTTTTTTTAGTTTTTTTTTTTGCATTTTTGTGTAAATATGAGATCTGAGGTCTTTTTGACCCCAGATCTCATGTTTAGGAGGTCCTGTCATGCTTTTTTTCTATTACAAGGGATGTTTACATTCCTTGTAATAGGAATAAAAGTGACCCAAATTTTTTAAATAAAAAAAACTGTGTCAAAATAAAAAACTAAAAGTAAAATAATAGGAAAAAATATATATTTATTTAAAGCGCCCCGTCCCAACGAGCTTGCGCACAGAAGCGAACGCGTACGCGAGTAGTTCCCGCATATGAAAACTGTGTTCAAACTACACATGTAAGTATCGTTAGTTAGAGTGAGAGCAATACTAGCCCTAGATCTCCTCTGTAACTCAAAACTGGTAAACTGTAGACATTTTTAAACATCGCCTATGGAGATTTTTAAGGGTAAAAGTTTGTCGCCATTCCACGAGCGGGTGCAATTTTGAAGCGTGACATGTTAGGTATCAATTTACTCTGCGCAACATTATCTTTCTCAATATTAAAAAAATGTAGCTAACTTTACTGTTGTCTTATTTTTTTATTCAAAAAAGTGTGTTTTTTCCAATAAAAGTGCACTTGTAAGACCGCTGCGCAAATACGATGTGACAAAGTATTGCAACGACCACCATTTTATTCTCTAGGGTGTTAGAGAAAAAAAATATAATGTTTGGGGGGTTCTAAGTAATTTTCCAGCAAAAAAAAAATGATTTTAACTTGTAAACAACAAGTGTAAAAAAGAGGCTCGGGGCTGAAGTGGTTAAAAAATGCAAATCGTGGTAAAAACACCCTACATGCTTTTCTGCAGCTTTCCCATTAAAGTATATTAAACCAAAAAAGCACAGTTTTGTGTTTAAAATAGTTCCAGACCTTTTCCAAAAAATGTGGAGGCACAAAAAATCAGATACTTACCGTAATTTTCCTTTCCTGAAAGACTCCATGGCAGCAACGTGTGGGTTAGCCCCACCTCTATAACTACCCTAGAGGACACCTCTCCCATAAATCTTTGCTCCGTACTATAGGCCATGTTCCATAGCTAGCCTACTCCAAGCATTGGGAGGGGACTCCTGCTGCCATGGAGTCTATCAGGAAAGGAAAATTACAGTAAGTATCTGATATGAAATTTTCAGTTTTCCTGACAGACTCCATGGTAGCAACGTGTGGGAAATAACTCACCGTACACACGCGGGTGGGAAAATGCTGAGCAAAGAAAAAAAATTTATTTAACACTGTCAACCGACAGTACCTGCAAACCAAAATTGACAGATGATAAGGCAGCTGGTTCAACACAGTACTGAGACACAAATGTGTTGATAGAAGACCAGGAAGCCACTCTACAGATTATTTCGGGAGCGAAATGGCGCGAAGCTGCCCAAGAGGTCGAGATACTTTGGGTTGAATGTGCCGTCACTGCCTCTGGAGGAGCCAAGCCCTTTGCTTTATAAGTCCTTTGAATGGTCTGTATGATCCAAGCCCGCATTCCCTTGTTTTTCCCGCAGAGAAGGATGAAAAGAAAATCCGATTGTCGAAAGGGAGCTGTGATTTCCAAGTATTGTTTCAGAGTGTGACCCACATCAAGGGGATGGACATCTTGATTTTACGTTGCTCTAAAGGTGGGAAGCACAATTTCTTGATGTCCATGGAAAATTGTGGTCACTTTAGGATTTGATCCCAGCATGGGAATTAACACTGCTCTGTCTGGAAAGAAAGTTAGAAAAGGCTCCTTTGAACCCAGGTTTCTGATTTCAGGCACTCTTTTTGCTGAAGTAACAGACACCAGGAAGGTGGTCTTGAGAGTAAGATCCTTCACTGAGAGTGGCTTGTTGGGATCTGATCCGAGCTGAGAAAGGAAATCCAGAACAAGAGGGAGGTCCCACTTGGGGAACCTTGGCTTCCTCTGAGGCCTGAGCCTGATAGCACCTTTGAAGAACTGGCGAACAAGGGAGTGTTTCGCCCATGAGACTCCTGTGAATGCCAAGATGGCCGATACCTGTACCCAAAGTGAATGAACCAATAGGGATAGGTCTAGACCTGATTGCAGGACACTAAGAATGTCCTGAACTGCCGGAGCGATACATAGGTTGGACCTGGAGAACATATGATCCGTGAACCTGGTCCATATACGTTCATAGACCCTGTTGGTGCTATTTCTTCTAGCGTTCAGGAGGGTAGGCATGACCTCTTCTCAGCAGCCTAAAGCTTTGAACCTTCCTCTCTCAAGAACCAAGCCCTGAGGTGGAAGTGAGAAGGACAGGGATGCAGGGTTGTGCCCTGTGACAATAGGTCTGGCCTGAGGGGCAGAGGAACTGAGTCCTGATAACTGAGGAGTGTCAGGAGAGGAAACCATGGCCTGTTGGGCCAGAAAGGAATTATCGCTATCACCTCCACCTTCTCTGTTCTGAGTCTCCGGAGAAACTGGAGTATCACAGGCATCGGAGGAAAGGCATAAGCCTTGCGGAACTTCCACTGGTCTGTGCGGGCATCTATTCCATAGGCCTGAGGGTCTAGGAACCTCGATTAGTACTTGCCCAACTTTTTGTTGCATGGGGATGCAAATAGGTCGACTTCCGGTGACACTCCAAGGGACAAGAGCCACCCAAACACTTCTTTGTGGAGAGACCACTCATTGTTGTTCATCTGAACACGAGAAAGGAAGTCTGCCTGAACATTTTGGATCCTGGGTATGTAGACCGCTGAAATGGACAAATTCTTCTGAGTCCAGCTCATGATTGGCTCCGCTTCCCGTGACAGGGACCAGCTGCGGGTTCCACCCTGCCTTCTTATGTAGGCCACTGCGGTTGTATTGTCCAACCTGAGCATCACAGAGGAACTCCTTGGTAAATGATGAAATGCTAGAAGCGTCTGAAATGCGGCCCGTAGTTCCAGGATGTTGAATACAATCCCAAGAGAAGGGGAGTTCCACCTGCCCTGTGCTACTTTCTATAGGCAATGAGCGCCCCAGGCCTTGTTGCTGTCATCTGAAGTTATCATTACCCATGTGATGGGGACGATGGAGTGGCAATTGTGCAGATTTTCCCGCTGGAGCCACCATAGGAGGGACACACTCATAGCCGGAGTAAGGTGGATGCACTGACTCTGGTTGTCAGACCTCCATTGTTGGAGGAACCCTTTCTCAAAGGGTCTGTCCGCCACTGTCCCACTTCACCATGGGAATTGTGGACACCAGGGTACCAACCACCTTTGAGCCATGAGAAGGAGGTCTTCTAGGTAGCGATGAAGACGAACCCCCTTGACTCGGAGCAGAGCCACAACAGCTAACAAGACTTTGGAGAAGACACAAGGTGATGTTGTTAGAACGAGGGGGAGACAGGTGAATTGTAAGTGCCGCTGGCCTACTGCAAAACAAATGAATTGTTGGAAATCTGCTGCCACCGGAATGTGGAAGTAGGTGACTTTTAGATCGATCGACACTAACCAATCCCCTGGTTGGACTGACTGCTGGATCGTGTATAAAGACTCCATCTTGAATTTTTCTTTTGTGATGAAGCGGTTGAGATGGGTCAAATCTATAACCGGTCTCCACGTGCCGTTCTTTCTCTGTACCATGAACAGAGGAGAATACACGCCCTGGCCTTGCTCGCCAACTGGAACAGGAATAGCTGTGCCTTGCTCCAATAAAGAGTTTATGCAGGCTAAAAGGGATCTGCTCTTTTTCTTCTGAATGAGGAGGAGACGTAGGGATGAATCTGAGCCTGGGGGGAACTGCTGAAGACCCAGGTGTGACCTGAGGAGACCGTTTTGACAGTCCAGAAGTCCTGGATTGAGGCTGCCCAGACATGCCGAAATTGGAGAAGATGAGTTCCCACTTGGCATGCCTCAGCGGGCCCAATCTCAAAAAAACTTTGTGGATTCCTAGTTGCCAGAAGAACCGCCCTTCGCGGGTTTCTTGAATGAAGACTGCCTAGCTTTCCAGGATCTTGTAAACTCCCGGCAAGGCCTGTAGCTGCGTGCTTCCCTGGCTTGATCGGTATTCTGTCTCCTTGGAAAGGAGCGTCTCTGGCTCTGTAGGCGCTGATCTTGAGGGAGGAATCCAGACTTGCCACCCGTGGCCCGGGTTATGGCGCTATAGAGTTTGTTGCCAAAAAGGGAAGTATCCTCAAAGGCAATTCGGCACCAAACCTGCTTGGAAGCAGGATCCGCCAACCACGGACGGAGCCATAATGCATGATGGGCTGAAACAGCCGCCAGCATAACCTGGGTCACCAGACGGATGACATCAATGGAAGCCTCCCCCAGAAAAGCGGATACCAGCCTGATTTCCTGGATAGGTGAGCTTCTGGGCACATCACTGGAGTTGCTTCTGAGGCTCTCGTCAACGCTGTCTGTCTGACCAGGTTTCCAAGGCTTTAGATACTGCGGCTACAGCTAGGACCAGTTTGCAGGCCATGCCCGCTGTCAGGTAGATCCGTTTCAGATCAGAATCAATCCGCCTCTCCAAAGGGTCTTTGAAGGAGACTGTGTCTTCCAGAGGAAGGTCACATATAGTTACATAGTTACATAGTAAGTGAGGTTGAAAAAAGACACAAGTCTATCAAGTCCAACCCATGTGTGTGATTATATGTCAGTATTACATTATATATCCCTGTATGTTGCGGTCGTTCAGGTGCTTATCTAATTGTTTCTTGAAACTATCAATGCCCCCCCGCTGGGACCACCGCCTGTGGAAGGGAATTCCACATCCTTGCCACTCTAATGCCCCGTACACACGGTCGGACATTGATCGGACATTCTGACAACAAAATCCATGGATTTTTTCCGACGGATGTTGGCTCAAACTTGTCTTGCATACACACGGTCACACAAAGTTGTCGGAAAATCCAATCGTTCTGAACGGGGTGACGTAAAACATGTATGTCTGGACTATAAACGGAGCAATAGCCAATAGCTTTCGTCTCATAATTTATTCTGAGCATGCGTGGCGCTTTGTCCGTCGGATTTGTCTACACACGATCGGAATTGAAAGGATCGGATTTTGTTGTCGGAAAATTTTATAGCATGCTCTCAAACTTTGTGTATCGGAAATTCCGATGGAAAAAGTCCGATGGAGCCCACACACGGTCGGAATTTCCGACAACAAGCTCCGATCGCACATATTCCGTCGGAAAGTCTGACCGTGTGTACAGGGCATTACAGTAAAGAACCCTCTATGTAGTTTAAGGTTAAACCTCTTGTCTTCCAATTTTAATGAGTGGCCACGAGTCTTGTTAAACTCCCTTCTGCGAAAAAGTTTTATCCCTATTGTGGGGTCACCAGTACGGTATTTGTATATTGAAATCATATCCCCTCTCAAGCGTCTCTTTTTCAGAGGGAATAAGTTCAGTGCTCGCAACCTTTCCTCATAACTAATATCCTCCAGACCCTTTATTAGCTTTGTTGCCCTTCTTTGTACTCGCTCCATTTCCAGTACATCCCTCCTGAGGACTGGTGCCCAGAACTGGACAGCATACTCTAGGTGCGGCCGGAACAGAGTCTTGTAAAGCGGGAGAATTATCATTTTATCTCTGGAATTAATCCCCTTTTTAATGCATGCCAATATTTTGTTTGCTTTGATAGCAGCAGCTTGGCATTGCATGCCATTGCTGAGCCTATCATCTACTAGGACCCCCAGGTCCTTTTCCATCCTAGATTCCCCCAGAGGTTCTCCCCCCAGTGTATAGATTGCATTCATATTTTTGCCACCCAAATGCATTATTTTACATTTTTCTACATTGAACCTCATTTGCCATGTAGTCGCCCACCCCATTAATTTGTTCAGATCTTTTTGCAAGGTTTCCACATCCTGCGGAGAAGTTATTGCCCTGCTTAGCTTAGTATTGTCCACAAATACAGAGATTGAACTGTTTACCCCATCCTCCAGGTTGTTTATAAACAAATGAAATAGGATTGGTCCCAGCATAGAACATATCTGACCAGCCTCATCAGTGCTGTGTCTACCAAGTGAGCTGACTCGAGATGCTTAACCTCTTCCTCCCTGAAGGGATACAGTTTTAGGATTTTAGATTGCATGGAACTCTTCTTGTCCATTTTGCCCCGCTCATCAGAGATGATGTCGCCCAATTCAATGAGGGAGGGAAAATATTGACGCTCCTTATTGAGCTGCTTGAAATATGTCCTCTGCTTTGGAGGAGAAGTTACAGGATCTTCCTAATTCAGGGCTTCCCTCACTGCTCTTACCAAAGAGGGAACCAGGGCATGCTCAAAGCCCATCCCAGGATCCTCTGTTACCAACTCCCTGTCCAAGGGAGGAACGAATGGGTGACTTGGCTGGGAAGATTCCCATATATCATGGACTTGCCCTTCTTCTTTTGGAGGGCACAGTGGCTCCGGCAGGGGGTCACAAGGCTGATGAACCTCCTTTTCCTGCAGGGATTTCTTCATGATCCATTTCACTAATGATTCCAGGTGCTGGTCTGCACTCTCCCTCTCATCTGCTGCTTTGGAAAAACAGTGGTCACAGAGGGATTTGCCACCAGAGACCGGGGCCCCACATCCCCAACATGTTTTCCCTTCCCCTTGCTGGGGTGAGATGAGGGAGATGAGGGGGGTGAGGAGGGTCTTTACTGTGTTGTCTGGAACCAGACGGAGAGCTGTGGTGCCTGGACCTGGAAGAGGAGTGCCGGTGGTGTGATTTTGACGAACCGCTTCTTCTGCGGGAACCGTGCTGTTCACTAGACCTAGAAGGGCTGTGAAAAAGAGAGGAGAGAAGACAAAAAGAGAGAAGAAAGAATATACTGTACTTAAGACTGGTGCCCTGTACCCCACTCTCCTCCCCCCAGCAGGCAAACACAGGGATAATCCTTAATTTATACCTGCTGGCCACTAGGGGGTAGTGAGGTATCCATTACGTCCAATGTAGGTCACTGCATTGGGAGAGAAACAGTCAAGCTGCAGACAGAGGACATCCATTCCCTCCCAGAACCGATCCTTACCTGGGAAAACCAAGCCAGAGACCTGGGGAAGTCATCGCATAAGCTCACAAACATTCCCGAGGCTCTGCTGGCTTACCCAGGAATTTAAAAGTGTCGCCATGTGACATCAGCGCTAGCACTAGGAACGAGACACTCACGCACATGCGCGAGGCAGGCCTCGTTTTTGTTCTGGGTCCGCGCATGCGTAGAGCGTACGCCAGGACACGGAAGAGAGTGAGAGAGTGGCGGCTGGAGCGCAGAAGGAACCAGCCGCCATGCTCCAGGTAAAATGACACCAGTAGAAAGACGGAAACAGGAGCAGGGGACAAAAAAATATATAAAAACAAACACTGCTGCCATAAGAAAGTGTAGTTTGTCTCCCCACTCTGCCATACGACCACCTGGACCGAGAGGACCACCCACACACACCGGACTTTTGCAGATAATGGCCACCTGCTGATAGCTAGGCAATCTGGCCCGTGTGTGCTTGCCTGCCCATGGCCAGGCATCTAGTTTCTTAAACGCTACTCTGCTTATACGCTCCATACCCTGCTTAACAGTCAAGGCTTATCGGAGGGACGTGACACCTGGTTGCTCTGCCGATCCTGATCGCAGGGGAATCTTCAGGTAGGAGAACCATCGACTTGGTCCTACGCAGGAGGACAAAAAAGGAACACACCCTATAGTCCGGAGCAAAGATTTATGGGAGAGGTGTCCTATATGGTAGTTATGGAGGCGGGGCTTACCCACAGGTTTCTGCCATGGAGTCTGTCAGAAAATGTATTTATATGAACGTATTCCATAGGAACCCATGTGAAAAATAACGTCCTGCGTTTCAGCAAAAAGCATGAAAAAAGGCATTGTTGAAAATGGAGCCTGAGTTTTGGACCAAATTTTGGACCGATTTAATATAAATGTGTCATACCGTGGGATCCCGGTGGAAGCTGGAAATCACTATAGTTGACTACAGTGGTTTCTGCTAACTTATGAGCTCTGTGCCTAGATCAGCTGTGCTGTTGCCTACTGAGCACAGGAGATCACTAGTTGACGTGGCGCCATTCAGAGAACACTTTTTATTTCCTCAACGAATGCAAAGTGTGCTCTGATTGGACGAAATGTAGATGTCACCTCCACATCTCTCCACCTTGTCCAATCAGAGAACACTTTGCATTCATTGAGATGATGCAAAGTGTTCCTTGAATGGTGCCCATGCCAAGTGTTCAGAATGGAGCAGAGCAGATGCTTGGCACGGGACCTAGAAGATAGTAGACCACTGAAGTATCAGTGTCTACTAGTACTACAAGGATTTCCAGCTTCCATGCGGATCCCACAGGTATGGCACACATGGTTCCAAGCTGGATCAATGTAACTATGTAAAAACTGCCATACCTAAATTTTAATTACAGCTTCAATTACAAAGGAAGGGAACCACAATGCATCACCTTGAACTGTGTATAATGCATTGTTGGCCATTGTTGTAACAAATGGCAAAATGCCACCGGTGAACCATCTGTGCTGTGTGGTGCATTCAAAAAAGTAGTGCATGCCCTTTTTTCATGCATTAAAGTGGACCTGGTCTCCAGATGTTAAGATTTGCTATGTGTAGCATCCTCTAGTGTAGAGTGCTAGGTAGTGTAAATAGGTTTTTCTGTGTTTTAATCTGGGTCAGGGGGAGTAACTCAGGGAGGCTCATATGACTCACAGGCAGCATCTCTGATCTCTGACCCCTCCTTCAACAGTAGATCCCTCTCAGCAACTATTGAACACCTGTAACATAAGACCTACCCCAGCAACAATAAAACCCTCCATGAGAAACAGAAGACCTCCCCAGCAACAATAGACCCCCTTCATCCATAAAAATAGATCCCCTACAGCAACAATAGATTCCCCAGTAGCCAGCATCAATTGACCCTCCAGCACACCCCAGCACCTCTTGCTATTATATATATAACTATATATATATATTATATATATAACTATATATATAACTATATATATATATATATATATATATATATATTATATATATATAGAACTGCATTCCCCCACGTTACTGCTGAAAAAAAGCCCTGGCTTTCAGAGTTATTCACCCTAAAGGCTACATTTACTTTTGTTCACCTTTTTTTTTCTAAATCCCAGCCCCTCTATGTACCAATATAGCAATAATGTACTTCTTTTGCAAAAAAATCAACAGCTTTCCATTAATTCTACACAGGCTTAGCTCGCTCTCTTCATAGCTGTTTAAACACACTGCTCGATTACTTCTGCCTTACTTCCTGGACAGACTTTAGGTCATGACACAGGAAGGAGTTAAGCAGTTGATCTCATTAGCACACACCCTGCATCATCTACTGACAGCTGGTCAACTCCTGCCTGTGTCATGACCTAAAGTCTGACCAGGAAGTAAGGCAGAAGTAATTGAGCAGTGTGTTTAAACAGCTATGAAGAGAGTGAGGTAAGCCTGTGTAGAATTAATGGAAAGCTGTTTTATTTTTGCAAAAGAAGTACATTAATGCTATATTGGTACATAGGGAAGCTGGAATTTAGAAAGAAAAAAGTGAACAAAGGTGAACTTATGCCGCGTACACACGACCGGACTTTCCGTCAGAGTAGACTCTGACTGTCTTTCCAACGGAGTTCCGACTGAGTTCTGCTGAAACGGACTTCCCTACACAGGATCACACCAAAGTCTGTTCGTTTAGAACTTGATGACGTACGACGGGACTAGAAAAAGGAAGTTCAATAGCCAGTAGCCAATAGCTGCCCTTGCGTCTTTTTTGGACCGTCAGACTAGCATACAGACAAACGGTTTTCCCGATAGGAATTGAGTCCGTCGGAAAGATTTGAAACATGTTCTATTTCTAGGTCCGTCTGAATTTTAGAAATAAAGTCCGATGAAGCCCACACACGACCGGACTTTCCGGCAGAAAAGGTCATTCCGTCGGACCTTTTCTGCCGGAAAGTCCGGTCGTGTGTACACGGCATAAGCCTTTAAAGAGTCCCCTGAGAGTTTCCAGAATACAATGTTGAATTTTCTTGCTCTTATTCTTTTAGTCAGTAAGGCACAGTTGAACTATCTGGGCTACATGTAACTATCACGATATTGTATTGTTACAGTTTTGCTTTATGCCAAGGAAAGTCTTCCAGTAAAAATACCTTTGTGTTCACTACAGCTTGTGTCTATTCACTGTTGTGTTCACAATAATGTTATTTGCCAGGTATGCCAGAGGGACTGAAGCTGTTCCTGGGGTTCAGAGGCAGTGTACAGAACCTAACATTCTAAACCCTCTTTCGGGATTGGCGCTACACATGTTATAGGGAACAACTTAATCCTGAAAGTTTTACCTTTTGTGTTGAATTTCTTCAAAATAAAAACGCAGATGGTACATTAGTGTGCCTAGGCATCCTGCTGCTACAGCCTCTGCAGTGTGAGATCATCTAAGGCACTCTGCCTCTGACTGCTAGTCTCAGAATATTTGGAGTAAGGTTTATGTCTCCACATGTGCTTTTCTTATACGTTACTTAATTTTGTTTAAACTTTAGATTTATTTATGTTTTTTTTTTTTTTTTACACGTCTCTTGGGCCGTACTATTGTTTTGCTGCAAGTGCTGCAATAATACGGCTACCCTTGATGAAATTGGTGGTTGATTTTGAGTAAACCCCAAAGGCCAAATAGCTGCACATTTCCTGGTAGAGCATCTGAACTATGTGAAGGAAGATGTAATGGTCGATATGTGATTGTTCTGTGTCAGGTATGATATCTGCTTTTCTTCTGCTGATGAAACATTAATCAATTCTTCAAACTAATACCAAGCAAACTGGTTTACAGTGCATCCAGAAAGTATTCACAGCGCTTCACTTTTTCCACATTTTGTTATGTTACAGCCTTATTCCATTCTTTGTGTACACCACCAGGAAAGTAGTAGCAACTGCACTAGGGGTGCACGGTACTGTGTACACCAACAGAAGTTTAATAACAACTATGAGTGCACTGTATGTATTGTGTACTGTGTACACCACCAGAAAAGTAGTAGCAACTGCACTAGGGGTGCACGGTACTGTGTACACCAACAGAAGTGTAATACCAACTATGGGTGCACTGTATGTATTGTGTACTGTGTACACCACCAGAAAAGTAGTAGCAACTGCACTAGGGGTGCACGGTACTGTGTACACCAACAGAAGTGTAATAACAACTATGGGTGCACTGTATGTATTGTGTACTGTGTACACCACCAGAAAAGTAGTAGCAACTGCACTATGGGTGCAAAACCAGAAAAGTAGTAGCAACTGCACTATGGGTGCACAGTACTGTGTACTATGTACACCGCCTGAAGTATATTAGAAAAAGTACACCAGGAATGGCCTGCAGTCAGATATAGCTAAACTGGATACAGTGGATATTTACACGCATATATATATATATATATATATATATATATATATATATATATATATATATATTAAATACAGTGCAGTTAACTGAATAACCTGCCTGCCTGAAGTATATTATAAAAAGTACACCAGGAACGGCTTGCAGTCAGATATAGCTAAACTGATTACAGTGGATATATATATATATATATATATGAGACTGTCTGTATATATTTATTAAATACACTGCAGCTAACTGAATAACCTGCCTGCCTGCTCAATCTAAATGACACTCTCTCTCTCTCCGTCCACGCCAACAACACACTACACGGGGCCGACGTGCAGGCAGCCTTGTATAGTGTGGGGCATGGACTTAGTCCCCCTGAGCCATGATTGACAGGTCATGGTGCATGCTTTGGCCAATCATCATACAGCAATGCAATGCGCTCCTGCAGAGCATTATGGGCCGTTACGCGCCGCTCTAATTTGGCGCGAGCAGCCCATAATGTTCGTTTTTTGGCAAACGGGCAAACAGCCAATGTTCAAGTCAACTCATGTTAGACCCAAACAGAACGCTCATCCCTAAACATGAATAGAGCCACATTGGAAAGTCTCAGTAATCGGGAAATCCGGGAAAAACTCCACATAGAACAGTTCCGTTTGACTTTTTAATTGTGTTTCTCTGATTAAAATTCAATATTGTATAATACCTTCACATGCCTTGGTTCCAAGTTGATCGTATAGCTTAGTGTCGGTATACCAGTCTATCACTCACTCATACTGGGGAGCCAGAGATGCCGGAGGTGCTGCGGGAACGATCTCAGTAAACTCACCGCTCTGCACTTCTTCCTTCTGGTTTCCTAGCTTAGTCCTTGGAACGCACAGCGTCGGTTACATCTCTTCCGGTTGCCGTAAGATCACCCACTGACGCGTTTCATCATTACGACTTCGCCTGAGGGCGTGGTCTTACGGCGTGGCATCCCGGGATTTATTTGAAAAATTCGTAATTGAGATTATCTGTTTATGAGCCCTAAGCCGCCATAATTAATAGGTGCACAATGGAGGTGGCAGGGTGTTAACCATAGGTTAGCAATCACTTAATACGCCTTGGCAACTACCGACACTAAAGTATAGAAAATTACAATCATAGTTTATGTCGTATGTCAACATATATACAGGAATACATGAACATCCATTATTTATAATAGATCATTATTATAATAGAACATTATTATTATTATTTAATAGAACCTTATTCTCCCATATAAATCCTCTATACGGATACCTGGCATGATTTTCATTAAAAACATTCAAGAATCCATTTTATGTAAAAAACCATTAACTATATGTTAAACTAAAACCTCAAACCTAATTAATATCAAATTCATCAAACTAATCTGAAACAACTATATATATCTAAAATTACCAAAAAGACATATCTATATATTATATTACACCCAAAAGTTTTCTAAAAACTAAAATGAGAACAATGGCAGTAAAAAAGGCTATTAAAAAAAAATATTAAAAAATATATATATATTTAAATCAATACACAGTCAGAAATAAGGAAGGTCATTCTTAAAGGGGCACTTTACCTCCAGTATCTCTTATGTAAAAACTAACTGTATTCAAAACTGCAAAATACAAAATCCATTTACAAAACTCCAAAGTATGTGACTTCATGTGTTTAGTAGTCGCTTATAAAACAGTTTATATCAAGCTCTACGTTTAACCCCTTAGGCACGAGGATATCTACCAAAAAAATCCATTGGTTTCTTTTTTCGAAAGCTCTCTCACCAAATTTGTACCCCTCCATGCAGGTTTGATGTGGTCTATACCCCAGAATTTTAGACCAGAGGGGTCCTGATTGTGATGTAATTTAAAATGAAGAGACACATTATGGTCTTTAAAACCAATTGAAATATTGTGAACATGCTCTGCTATTCTTATCCTCAAAAGTAGTTTAGTCCTCCCTATATACATTAACCCACAGGACCATTAGCATTTCACTGTTACTTTGCCGGAACTGTAACAAATTTCCTGGGAATGAGGTACTGACATTTGTGGAAGCCTTTGTTGTGAAAATGCCACATCATTTACCTTAAAATTCCAGACTAAAAGCTAAATACACAGATGAAGTACATATTTGGAGTCTGTTTTTTTTAATATAGGAGCTGTTTTCTGCCAAAGGATTTGCATTTCAGTCTACCCAGTTCTGAGGTTTACACATCCTCACACATCTCTTTGCTATCACCTTCTATCGGTGTGCTACTTTCACTGTAGTTCAACTGACTGGCTCCTTGTGCTGCTTCTCCTTCCCCCAATCTAATCTCTTCTGTATAGGGACTGTAAGACCCCTTTCACACTGGGGTGTTTTTCAGGCATTTTTTAGGTGCTTTAGCGTTAAAAAAAGCGCCTGTAAAGCACCTGAAAAAAGCCTCATCTGCAATCCCAATGTAAAAGCCCGAGCCCATTCACACTGCCAGCGCCCAAAAAACGCTGGTAAAGCCCCACTTATGACCCCACACAGGGGCGTTTTTCAGGCGCTGTCAGTGTGAAAGGGCTCGGGCCATCGGCGCACCCAGCCCGGTGGCAAAAACACGAAAGCACTGCAAAGAAGCTGCTTGCAGGACTCTTTTTGACGCCCTGCCAGCGCAGGCCCCAGTGTGAAAGCACTCGGGCTTTTACATTGGGATTGCAGATGAGGCTTCTTTCAGGCACTTTTTTTTAACGCTAAAGCGCCTGAAAAATGCCCCAGTGTGAAAGGGGTCTCAGTGTGAAAGCACTTGGGCTTTCACATTGGTATTACAGATGAGGCTTCTTTCAAGCGCTTTACAGGCGCTTTTTTTAACGCTAAGGCACCTGAAAACGCCTGAAAAATGCCCCAGTGTGAAAGGGGTCTAAGAGGTTGATATCTTTAATGATGTATTCAGGAATAGAGCTGCATTAATCAACATCTTTTATGCATGACCAGGATTTCGGCTGTGAAGATCACTGCAGGACTTTGAGATAAACAGTACCATTGCAATTCAGCATGTTACATTTGTAGCATCCTCCTAGTGTATAATGGTAGGTAAATTTTATTTTTGGCTTGCTCTGTAATTAGAGGAGCAGTGATCAGTTGCTTATGGTTTTTTATGGTTTTACAAGCTGAGAGCTTCTTTGATTCCCCCTACCTCTGTCAGAATTTTTTTAATTCAAATGACCAGCTTGAATATTTACTATACCCTGGGTGTGCCCAGAAGGTGTCTGGAAGGAGTTAAATAGCCTGAAACCATGAGGAGATTGTCCTTTTCACTATGAGAGATGGATTTGTGAGCTTCAGGGAGCATCTTGTCCCTGAAGCACCTCAGGACTGAATGCTGGACTTCTCTGTCAGGGATCGCTTCTTAAAAGCTGGATGCTTTAGGACTTGTGAGTAGAGAACCTGACTGACTCCCTTGCAGAGTCATATCTCATGGCCCCCAGTTATGAGACTTTAACTTTTTCCTGGAGCTATCTTATGGTCCCCAGTTATATTAAACTTTAACTATTCTGGAGTTATTTCATGGTCCTCAGCTGTGAGACTTTAACTATTCTGGAGCTATCACATGGTCCCCGGCTGTGAGACTTTACCTATTCTGAAGTACATCACGGTTCCCAGCTATGAGAGGTAGACTGTGCTACCTTTACAAAGAGAAGAGTGTCCTATGCCCACTGACCTAGGAGTAGGAACATCCATTCCCCCTTTTCCCTCTCCTGTTAAAGTTCTGCATGCAATAAATCTTAAAAAGATATCCTCTAGACCAGTGATGGCAAACCCTAGATGTTTTGGAACTACATTTCCCATGATGCTCATGCACTCTGCAGTGTAGTTGAGCATCATGGGAAATGTAGTTCCAAAACATCTGGGGTGCCAAGGTTCCCCATCACTGCCCTAGACTGTTTTATGGAGCTGGAGTGAATGATAGCCACTGTACCAGATAGGAAGAACCTGTCCAATTCTCAGCAGCTTCTTTGGGGGGAGCACTACACGTTTTACCATCTTTTGTAGGTCCCAAATATTTTGTAGGTGCTAAAACTAACACCTACAGATGACTTATGGGAGATCCAACTTTGCCACATGTAAAACAACATTTTATTTCAAAGGTGTTTTTTTTTCCTAAAATAGAAAAGAAGATCTACTTACCTGCTCTGTGCAGTGGTATTGCACAGAGTGACCCCTTATCTCCTCTCCCCTCGCTTCCACTCTCTCCTCCTCCTAGCACTGATAGGTGGCACTGATGGGCACTGGTAGGTGACACTGATAGGCAGCACGGATGATGAGGCACTGATGGGCACTAATGGGTGTCACTGGTGGACATTGATAGGTGGCACTGTTTTGCACTGGTAGGTGGCACTGGTGGGCACTCACAGGTAGTACTGGTGGGCACAGATGAGGCGGCGGTGGCTCTTTGTCCGGGACCGATGTCCCTCTGACAGATGCCGGTGATCAATTTTTTTTTCTTCTTGCTATCAGCGTGAAGAAAAAAGAAAGCCAATTACCCGTTCTGTTTACATCACGTGGTAAGGGATCGGGATCGGCCCCTTACTCCGATCTATGATCAGCTGTAGACTTGCTAACCACAGAGCTTGCCGCACGCACGTAGGGGGCGCGCAGGCAGCTCAGGCATGGGAGGACTTACATGGACGCCCTCCCAGCAATTTTGCCCTTTCGGCTATAGCGTGGGCGTGAGTTGGTTAATGCAGGGAAAAATGTCTTGACTTTAGAACCATTTTAAGTTTGTGTTGTCTTTTTCATGGTCAGTTGATAGTTCCTCTTCTGCCAAATCCACCTCTGTATGTGCAGTCAAAAAGTTTTGTTCATGAATAATTATCTTGACTGGGAGCGCTAGATTCCATTGAGTACATTTTTGAGATTCTTCTTTTTATGTCCATGTCAGTAGAACAACTTATGCCTGGGGCCAGTAATGCCATGCATTAAATGTGACAGTTTTCTAAAATAACTTTTGCGGTGACTGGGTGTGTATGCCCTCAGCATTGAAGAAGCTTCTGGAAATTTAGAAGGCACCAAAGTACACTGAAGCATTAAAGTTGCACTAAACAATATACTTATTCTCCCAATATCTATACACATCAACTACTTAATGGCTCTGCAATTTTTTTAAAACCAAAGTTTAGCGTCACTTTAGAAGTGGGGTCATCTTATGGCTTTTTTTAATGTCAGGCGTCTAGCAGGCAGATGCCCTTACAAGGTGTGGCAATTTAATTCCTGGAATGGGAAAGGGAAAAAAAGGTTTGTGTAGGAGCATTGTCGTGGTGGAGAATCCACTTGTCAGGCTCAAGTTCCGGTCTTTTCCTCCGAAACAGATTCCTGTAACCTTTTCGGAATTTCCAAGCAATAATGTTGGTTGACCGTTCTACCATGTTCTATGAACTCGTAGTGAACTGTCCCCTTGTGATCAAAAAAACACACTAGCATAAGCGTACGAGAGTTCGCACTCTGCCCACATTTGCACCCATCCTTTGCGTTTTTGGCTGCCCACTTCTTACATCATCATGGACAGTTTCCTACCCCTCCTTAAACTACCTATACCATTTAAAAACCCTGGGCTTCTTCATAGAATGTACACTATAAGCCGTTTGTAACAGAGCTACAGTTTTACTCACACTTTTGCCAATTTGCACGCTCCAGATTCCTGTTACTCATTTTCCACCAACAGCACAATGCACACATGTTTTAATTCTTCTACTGCTCCGTAAAGACTGGTCTGGAACCCAAGAGAGTGCAAGTCAGAACATGTCAGGACACAATCAAGTACAAATGTGACTCACCACTATAGTGCTACGCTGCGGGCATCTCGGGAATTAGATTGTCACACCTCATATTAATTCAGTTGTATTAAAGATACAATATCCTCTTTATTCAGAGGTCAGAGTAGGAGGCAAATGGTCATAATTTAGAATTTGAATGGACAGTTCTGGAGCCTAGAGTTTGAAGAAATTGGCACCTAGGTACCAATACATTTCTGACAGATGACGATGAACAAATGTCACCTCACCAGACTTTTCAACTACAGCCCAGCAGGGAGGGAGAGGTCTGTGCCCATTGAGGCTCCATATTGTCCAGAAATGTTTGTCTTTCTATTAGATCAGATGAATTCTATTTCATCCCTAATGAAATACAAAATATTAGTCACAGAGAGCTGAAACAAAACATTTCGGATAATACACATTTTGGGCTATGTGAAAATATAAAACTGTATGTGCCCATCGAATTGAATTACCTGGAAACCAAAAAAGAGTTGTGTGGGGCCTGCTCACGACAGCCATGTGGTGTAAGGACATTTTTTTTAACCAGGGTGAGGCACTAGAGTTTGGATATTAAACCCCTGACCCTGTGATTGACCAAAACCCCCCGGGGTGATTGACCAAAAGTTAACCCAGCGGGCTGAACGAAAAAAAAACTGAGGAGCTCGCTGTACTAACTATGCAATGTTCGAACAGCGATCTCCCCACTGAGCTATTGCGTTCTGACAGGGGGGACTGCCCCCTCACCAGAACACACACCGGTTGGCCACCAGCACTGATTTGATGCCGATCGAATGCTGGTCTTGCAGCATGCCTATTCTGCAGAAGCCAAACTTTCGGACAGGCTGGTGAACACACGGGCCGAATGTAGGCCGGTTTCTGTTGAACCGGCCGATATTTTTGGCCAGTATGTACCAGGCTTTAGATTTCAAAAAAGAAACCAGAGAATACTCTGTAAAGCAGTTCTTCAACAAGGACCCACTAACATATTTAATTATAAATCTTTATTTAGTTATCAAAAATCGAACAATTTAGAAAAAACAAATATATTACAAATAACTCTTCCACATCAAATTACAGCTACTAATAACATATAGTTAAAATAAGACTGACGTCTTAAGGGACTTGGGTGGCCACCATACCTATTAAACACCTCTCACACTAACATCAGCCATACACATACAGACAAAAATCTCTAAGACCCGGGTCCAATGTGCTTTCAATAGTCCAAAAGGGCTCTGACTAAAACAAGCATTGTTGCGGCATCCATTGAGTATATAATAGAAGCATTTGCCTGTATGGGTTATGTTAAGGGGAATGGATTAATCGTCCACTTTACAAATACAGTTCCCGGCTGGGATTGTTTGCAGTGCGGTGCCGAAATCAGCAATTATTGGTCTGAACTTCTGTATGTCCCCAGCGTGATTTAAAAGTCACTGATTACAATGTATTCATTCCCCAAATAATGGGATATATTTAAAGCTCACCCGCCAAGGATCCCAGGATAGTTGGTTCTCTCTCCTGCTTCAGACTCCCGTCCGTACACGGTCTCCTCGCTCACTGAGAAACACTGCACTCACGTCTGAGTTGTTTGGTTCAGCTTCACAGCCTACGGTGAGCCGTAGAGTTCACATCCTAAGACCAGGCAGTGTTCAGGGGCTGAGATGGAGCATACTGTGGAGAGCAATATCCAGGTTCAAGGGTGATCAGTGAATGGGGAAAATCCTTTCAGGACTGCTTCAGGCTATGCGGCTGCAGGCAAACACGCAGCGCTAGATTAAAGTGGAGAGGGTTTTAGGTGCATGTGCACAGCCAGAGGTCCCTGTCACCACAGACACGGTGGCACGATGCTTACGCGTTTCACCTGGTCACAGGCTTCCTCAGAGCATGCTTTTTTTATTCTTGTACATATTTTTATGCACTGCCCACCTGGGGATATTAAATTATGTGTGGTTTTATGGTTGTTACCTATGTCCAGACAGGGCACCTTGGGGTTTATGTGACAATCTGCTAGCATGCTGGTTGGTTTCCGAGGATGCGAGATGAACAGCCTTCCACAACCTTTCTAACATGGAGGAACCTTTGAAATAGTTTTCCAAGCTCAGGGAACCCCTACTAATGATTACTATATCTTTGGTTTACAGTACATTAGTGTGATGGTCACTGGGGAGAATGCTCCTTATATTTGTAGTTGTTGGGAGTAACCCCACCCCTTACACATAGCTAAAATGATCATTGGTGTCGGTGGTTACTTATCTGAGAGACGGGAATCACCAATGCTCAAGGAATCCCCGGCAACTCAGGAGGAACCCTAGGTTTTCATGGAACCCTGGTTGAGAAAGGCTGATTTAGAGCATATATAGACCCAAGAAAAAATTGAATATATATATTTGAGCATATCATAGATGTGGTGGTTGCATAAAAAATAAAGCCACCGCATATTTGGGCTGATAAGCTGCAATATATTACATTTTCTGTTCTTAGATAGTTTATTTATATACTTTAGAACCTCTTAAGTGCATTGGCATCTTTAATTAATTTTTTGAATTAATAAAAGGAAAAAATAGAAATATCTTGTTATATATCCCTTTACCCCCGTCTTACCCAAATTTGATGGGTTTGCTTTAGGAAAAAAATTATAAGAAGGAAATAGCCTTGTATTATGGAAATTTACAGGTGATCTTCGTGGAAATTCTGTTTTTTTTTTTTCATCTTCTCTCTTTATAAAAAAAAGATGTGAGGCTATTTTTGTATAGTGCGGGGGAAATTCCCACCAGTTGCTGAACATGCGGAGAATGAAAAGCATGAAGTATATCTCATCATAGCTCATGCTATGAGGATCACTAGCAATGCTTCAGTGACAGTTTAAGCCATATATTAAAATTAAACTTCAGGCTAAACAGCTACAGTAAATGCACAGATGAAATAATAGATAGATAGAATTGTAACATGTCCCTATCTTAAAGTATATTTCCACTTTTGCAGCCAAATTGGTATCAGACTGACTTTATATTTTTTTACTTGTCCCATAACGTATAAAAATAAAAATTGCACCGTACCTTTTATAGAGCTTCTGTTCTGGGCCCCTCGGCAAGCAAAAAATCCTACTAGTTTGTCTTTGTTTATGAGGTGGCTACGCAGCATTATTTGCCATAATTAACCCCGTCTGTACCGTGCAGGCAGATCTTCATTATCATTTGTAACTAGATTTGAACACCGCGTTACACCCTTGAACAAAGGGTTAAAGGATTAGAAGTTGGACTTCTTCCATTATATGTTAATATAATGGAATGGCACTCTGACATTGTTCGAAAAACCTTGCTGACGGTCAAGGCCACAATTCAGATCACCCGACATGATGTGTGTATGTCTATACACAGATACATGGCCACACACACACATACTGTACATATGTCAGAAACCATGAAATCAGGCCGAGACAGAAGTACAG
Source organism: Aquarana catesbeiana (assembly GCF_042186555.1). Classification (NCBI taxonomy): domain Eukaryota; kingdom Metazoa; phylum Chordata; class Amphibia; order Anura; family Ranidae; genus Aquarana; species Aquarana catesbeiana. The sequence continues at coordinate 57,815,825 of NC_133324.1, read as the reverse complement.
TTAAATCACACTTGTCTAATAATAAAAGTAAAAAGAACAAACGTAATCAAAACATAGCCAAAGTTCAGTAACCAGAAGGGATAGTCAGCCAAGCCAGAAGTCAGGGATCAATGTAGTGAAACAGCAAGCAGGATCTGGAGCCAGAAGAGATGTCAGCAAAGCAAGTCTTGAACAGGATCGCAGGAGATCGTTTCTGTGATGTGACCGAGGCGAAGGCAGAGCTCCCCTGGATTGGACGGCTTAAGTAGGCAGGACTGACGAGCAGGATATCATCAACAGCTAAGTAACTGTGGAGAGATAGGAGCAGGCAATTAGCAGACAGCTGAGCAGCCAGCTCAGAGAAGGAAGGGCTGAGCCCAGCCCTGATAACATATATACCGTACGTACACTATATTACCAAATGTATTGGGCCGCCTGCCTTTACACACACATGAACTTTAATGGCATCCCAGTCTTAGTCCGTAGCGTTCAATATTGAGTTGGCCCACCCTTTTCAGCTATAACAGCTTCAAATCTTCTGGGAAGGCTGTCCACAAGGTTTAGGAGTGTGTCTATGGGAATGTTTGACCATTCTTCCAGAAGCGCATTTGTGAGGTCAGGCACTGATGTTGGACGAGAAGGCCTGATGTGCAGTTTTAGTTTTCCGCCACACATAGTGTTTTGCTTTTAGGCCACAAAGTTCAATTTTGGTCTCTTTTGACCAGAGCACCTTCTTCCACATGTTTGCTGTGTCCTCCACATGGCTTCTCACAAACTGCAAACGGGACTTCTAATGGCTTTCTATCAACAATGGCTTTCTTCTTGCCACTCTTCCATAAAGTCCAGATTTGTGGAGAACACGACTAATAGTTGTCCTGTGCACAGATTCTCCCACCTGAGCTGTGGATCTCTGCAGCACCTTTAGAGTTACCATGGGCCTCTTGGCTACTTCTGATGAATGCTCTCCTTGCCGGGCCTGTCAGTTTAGGTGGACGGCCATGTCTTGGTAGGTTTGCAGTTGTGCCATACTCTTTCCATTTTCGGATGATGGATTGAACAGTGCTCCGTGAGATGTTCAAAGCTTGAGATTTTTTTTTTTTATAATCTAACCCTGCTTTAAAACTTCTCCATAACTTTATCCCTGACCTGTCTGGAGTGTTCCTTGGCCTTCATGATGCTTTTTGTTCACTAAGGTTCTCTAACAAACCTCTGAGGGCTTCACAGACCAGCTGTATTTATACTGAGATTAAATTACACACAGGTGAACTCTATTTACTAATTAGGTGACTTCTTAAGGCAATTGGTTCCACTAGATTTTAGTTAGGGGTATCAGAGTAAAGGGGACTGAATACAAAATGCACGCCACGCTTTTCGGATATTTATTTGTAAAACATTTTGAAAACCATTGATCATTTTTCTTCCACTTTACATATATGTGCCACTTTGTGTTGGTCCATTATATAAAATCACAATAAAATACATTTACTTTTTTGGTTGTAACATGACAAAATTTGGAAAATTTCAGGGGGTATGAATACTTTTTCAAGGCACTGTATCTCAATCAAGTAGTATTCGCAACCATAGAGCTATTCGGGAACATTCCACAGGTTCAAGTTAACTAGAAGCAAGGGACTAACCCAGGGGTCACTCTGGGTTTGTACTCCTAGGAGGACTTTTAATTAATTTTTTATTTTCCCACAACCCCCCTCTAACAGCTTCACCACCTCTTTATAAAGCCAAACCTGTAGGCTGGAACGCCAACCCATACTAGCTTGAGATAGAACAGGGAAAAAGCTAAAATGGACCTAAACTCCTTAAAAGTAGATTTGGTGTAGTTGTCTAGCTTTCGATGTATGGTGATATTATACCTTTGTTTAGGGTATTGGGAGCTAGAACATGGGGAGGAAAATCTACATTACATTAATGGTGTGGGGGTTATTTTCTTGGCACACTTTGAGCTTCTAAGTACTAACTGAGCATCGTTTAAACACCACAACCTACCTGAGTATTGTTGCTGACCATGTCCATCCCTTTATGACTACAGTGTCCCCATCTTCTGATGGCTCCTTCTAGCAGGATAATGCACCATGTCACAAAGCTCCAATCATCTCACCACTGGACAATGAGGTCCCTGTACTCCAATGGCCTCCACACTCACCAGATCTCAATCCAATAGAGCACCTTTGGGATGTAGGGGAATGGGAGACTCGCATCATGGATGTGCAGCCGACAAGTCTGCAGCAAGTGCGTGATGATATCATGTCACTATGGAGCAAAATCTGAGGAATGTTTCCAACACCTTGTTGAATCTATGCCACGAAGAATTAAGGCAAAAGGGGGCCCAACCGGGTACTAGCAAGGTGTACCTAATAAAAGGAGCCGGCGAGTGTATTTTATCCAATATTATTATTTCCAATGATCGTCAGCACCATCTAGTTGCCATAATAAAGGTATTTTCCTAAATTAGGTACTGTATTTCAGAAAAAAAAAAATACTGCATTATGACCATAAGATGATGCTTATGATTTTTTTCTTTTGGGGTATTTTTTTTTTCCATGCTTATGATCATGGGAAATAATAATATCAAACAAAATAAGGCGATTTTTCATTGTGGCTGTGCGAATATTTGTCACATTTGTACAGCAGATTTTTTTAAATTTATAAATAGACCCCTAAGAGGCTTGTTTGCAAGCACTGTTCACCCACAACTGAATTCCCGGTTTCTTTTCGTGGTACACAGTTCATCTCTAACTGGCAGTTGAAGTTGCTAATTTGTTTGCTGTTTATGTCTTGCAAAAGTAGGATTGTGGTTGAGTGGACCTGCTTCTGAAAATGCTAGTAGCCTGGGTGTTATCCTGATTGTCCTCGGCACTTTCTGATTCAGTGGACCTGGCACAAGTCTGCAGTTTAAGGAATCAGAGAAGAGGCAGAAGCGCTCCTCTACATACTCTTTCCAGGTCAGTGACTCAAGCCTTTGAGGGTTACCATGACCAGCCAGGCAACTAGCATTTTTAGAAGCAGGCACTAGCATTGGCAGCCTCCATATTTACTTTGAATGAAAAAAAATAAAATAAAAAGAAGAACAATGCAGTTTTATTTTTTTTAACACAATTTTTATTAAAGAAATTATAATACACTCAATAACTGATTTTTCAAAGCAAATCCCGATTTGTAGGTAAGCAGGAAAAGGTTTAAAAAAAAATAAAAAGCACTGAACAAATAAATACAACCAATTAAAATTTGTATCTCTCATGCAATTTCAGAGCATCAGATATGCAGCTCAGGACCTGAACCAATCAAATACAGAGGGTCTAGGGCCGTCCCCCATGCCGTGCTGAGTGACAGCAAAACTCATAGGACCACTATCATGAAAATGATGTATCCTGTAAATGCACTTAATCCATGTAACAGTAATATTTCTTTTTTATTTTACATACATTTATTTATATTTTATAATCACATTTATACACACACCTAGCTGTCCTGTAAATGTGGCAGCTACAGGGTTGGGACAAATGAAAACACTGCTAGGGGTAATTGCACTGCTTGTTTGTTAGGGTCACCACACACGTTACAGTCAGACTGTACAATCTCCTTTATATCTAACAACAATGCAGTATAAGGGCTTGCCGTATTTGGATACAAGTTGATTTGAGGAATTCAAAGTTCTACCTAAAGTATCCAAATTGTAGATTTTACAAAATTTTACCAAAATGTTGCAATTTGGATACTTTAGGTAGATCTTCGAATTCCTCAAATCAACTTGTATCCAAATACGGCAAGCCCTTATACTGCATTGTTGTTAGATATAAAGGAGATTGTACAGGCAGATTGTAACATGCGTAGTAACCCTAAAAAACGAGCATTGATAGATTGTAGATTTTACAAAATTTTACCAAAATGTTGCAATCTATCAATGCTCGTTTTTTTAGGGTTACCACGCATGTTACAATCTGCCTGTACAATTTCCTTTAGGTCTAACTACTATCTAGTATAAGGATACAGGATACAGATTGATTGAATAGTTTAGGTAGGTCCTCGAAATTCTCAAACGCTATAATTTTGGTAAAAATGTAGTAAATCAAAAGTTATTAGGGTCACCACCAGACACATTACAAGTTTCTGGAATAAATTATGCTTGCAATCAAAGTTTTTACTGTACAATAAATAAAATTTAGATTTGATAAATTTAGTATAAGGGCTTGCCTCACTGGATGAATGAATTCCTTGGTTTTGTTTGACATGCGTCACCCTTCAAGTGCGCCTTGCTGCAAAGGCCAGTTATCGGTGAGGGCAGTGGTCATTTGTTTGTACTGTTGGAATACTGGTGAGGCAACACCCTGGACACCTTTGCTGCCATAGTGCTATGTGCTGGGTGTCCAATGCGCCCCTGTGCATTTAAGGAGAGGTGGGCTCCCTCCAGGCTCACCTACCCTCTGCCTATCCATTATAATGCATGGGCTTCCACTGTGGAGGCTCTCAAAATTTAGACTACTGAAAATGTGGTGCCTTGACGGGGCTCTGTAGCTTACGCATGTATTTGCAAATGTGTGCAAATGAAACCCCTGTATTTAATGCATATTGTTAGACAGGATAATTTGGTTGGTGGCAAGCTGGTCGGTAAGTTGCGCTTGGAAAATTTCTTTGGTTTTCTTTGACATGTGTCACCCTTCCAGTGCTCCTTGCTGCAAAGGCCAGTTATAGGTGAGGGCAGTGGCCATTTGTTTGGATGATTGAAAAGGTTACAGGTCCCTGAATTCCTCAAATGACATAATTTTTGTAAAATTTTGGTAAATATAAAGCCTACTACACACGGGCCAAATGTTTAATAGAAACCGTCTAACATTTTGGCCCGTGTGTATGGCAGCCGGTTCCGGCAGAAGATGACTTCTGTTAAAAGGCTTATGACCGAAAAAGGGCTGCCGGCCCTTTTAAATTTTTTTTTTTTTTTAAGTGGAACACTTGCCCCCTACCTTTCTTCGTATTTTGAAACTCCCCTAGGCCCCATAAACCTATCCATATCTTTTTTCTTGCAGGACCAGGTCAGTCTGGTGATGTTACAGGCCCTTTCTATTCTTCCTTGGTGGTAGAGGTGGACTATCCTTTCTCCTGGTTGTAATGAAATGCAAGAGCTGCTGTGAGGCCAGGCTGTGTAATAGTGTGCTCACCCAGGGGATGTGTCCATGACAGCCTAAGCTCAAAGGAAGTTGGTTGAATGACGCTGGCTGTCATTCAACCCAGAGGAAACCGGTGGAGATATTGCTAGAACATGGAGAAGTTTGCAGTGCTTGGCCACTTTTTTTTATAATACAATACAGGGGAGGAACCCTAGAACTCTAAAAATAGAAATAAATTGCTTTAAAGTGTATGTATAGACAAAGCTTTTTTTTTTAGTTCTGGATCGAATAAGGAAGCATTAAAAGCCCTGTCAGTTTATTTTTCGCTATTTGTGTACCATTGGATAAATCTTTCTTCACTTCCTGTTCCAGAGATGCAAAAGGAAGTCAGAAAATCCTCCAAAGTGAGGGGGGATTCCCCTCTTTGGGCTTCAACAGTTGTCCCTGGAGCAGGTGTCCCTTGTTCTAAACAACTCTAAAATTTTGGATTTCTCCTTACTGTCTTTCTAGGTGATAATGGCCCCCCCAGTACAAATAGAAGGGTGAATCTCCCCTATGTGAGCACAGCCAGCAATAAAAACTTGACAGATGGTCTAACCCTGGGGCCTCCAAGCTGCGGCCTGTGGGCCGAATTCGGCCCTCGTGACACCATTCCATCCAATGGCATCAACAATGGGGCACGATTCCTCCCAATAACATAATGACGGGACGCTATTTCTCCCAGTGAAACCAATGATGGAGCACTATTCCTCCCAATAACCACAGTCCTGCCCTCCCCAATGTCTGATGGACAATAAATTGGCCCTTTGTTTGGAAAGTTTGGAGACGCATGTCAGGAAAACTGAGGCCCCAGTAACAAGGTGAAACTAAATGAGAGCGTAGCACAGAAGGGGCATTTCTGGCTGATAAATGTTATGGTAGGTGTCTTGTGGTGTCTTCTCTTATAAACTGGAGTACAGGTTCACTTTAATATTTACATGCCTCTGTACTAAATTTGGCAGTGTGTGTGCTAAAAATAACTACAACAGATAAAAGTTGGCAAGAAAATGTAAATTTAACATTCAAAAATATATTCAGCTCTCCAAGAAAATTGTAATACATAGAAGGGCAGGAATTTTTCAGTACCCAGAGTATTGATGTGACCCAGCTTTCCACTTTACAGCTCGCAGTGTGAGTATATGATATGTGCATTAGACTGCATGTGCATGTAGAATGATAGAAGAGTTCTCCCAGAGGTCTAATCATTTGCAGATGAGCTGGAAATGTCCATGCGTAAAGCGCAATAAGGTGAAAAAATGCAGTAGTCCACAAAAAGCTTGGCTAGAATGGACCAGAGTCTGTGCTTAGGCATTATACTGTTCTTTTTTTTCCTTCTTTAGGTTCAGATAGTAGATTCTGTTGGCCTCGGGATAGGTGACTTTGGACAGAGGCAGTTTGTATATGGCAGAATTGTTTGTGGTCAGTAGGACAAAGGTAAGTGTCGTTAAGCAAAACGGCCAAGTGCAAGATGGCAACCCAACCTGCAAGAGAGCGAAAGGTAATGAATCCAAAGCACAATGGTGGAACCCATGAAGTAGGTTCACTGCTTATTATCACAATCGTATTCGGCATATATGTATATATCCATTCAGTTGTTCAGAGTTTCAAACTCTTGGCAGTTATATGGACCAGCTCTCTGAACATCACATCTGATATGCTTGAAAGCCTTTTCCATAGAATTTTTTTGGCAATTTTATTATGTGGTAGGTTGCCAGTTCTTTTCTAAACCCTCACGGAATTCTATCACTTGGGACTGGCATACAAAATATGGTAACACTTGTGCATAGCCATTTTTTTTTTCATAAATGCTAGGGCCAATTTAGACAGGAGCCAACTAACCTACTAACATACTGTATCTTTGGAGTGTGGAGAGAAACATACTACCAGGAGGAAACCCATGCAGATAGTATCTTGGCTTTGAACCAAGGACACCATTGCTGTTGCAAGGCGTAATTCCTAACAACTAAGCCACTGTGCCACCTTTACCTTATTCAGTAAACACAGACAGACAGAGTCCTTCACCCTTTGTTGCATACTGTGGTTAGTAGGTCTTGCTGTCAATAGTGAGATCTTTAAGTGGTGGGCAAAGTAAAGGTTAGTAGGTGATGTTAGGGAGAGTATATATAGCCATACATTAGGCGTAACTACAGTTTTAACCAAACCACTTGGTTTAATGTTTCCCCCAGCAGCACCTACTGACCTTCACTTTGCTCCCACACCATTTTATTCAGCTGCCAGGAATAAGGAAAGCCAGTCCTTGGTAATTGGCCCTGTGACTAGAGTGGCTCTGAGTTTACAAAGTACCAGCTCCAGCTCTCTAACATAGTTAGAGTGAGTCACATGCTCCTTCATACTCAGAAATACAGAGTATTTGCTTCACTCCCAGCAGCTGAAGAGGGTAAACGAAAGGTGAATATGTGCTATTGGGGAGGGAGATATTAAAGGAAATTTTGCTTTGCCCACAATCCTGTCTGGCAGGATAGGTGATCTAATTTTTTTTTTTTAGTTAATATATAAAACGTGTCTTGTAAGAGTATCTAAACACACCATCATCATATATGACTTCCTTAGTTTGACCTATATGTCCATATTTGCTTAAAAACTTTGTAAAAAGAATTTTGGTATGCAAAGTGATTAAAAAATATATATATACACATTTGTTGGGTAAACCACTGCATACCAAAAATGCTAAATTTGGTCTGGTCACAAAGGTTTTAATTGCCCTGGAACTTGGAAGGGTTTAGTTTATTTCTTTCAACGTTATTTTAGAAAGGTTTTCGGTCCCTTTAAACATGGAGTTGTAAATATTCTACACAAAAAATACAGCGAATGCGATTTTAGGCTCCCTGTAATTACTTTTCAAGCAATACTTACCACTGCCATCACATTAGCTAACGCTGCTCCTAGATAGGCACACATCAAAGCTACAAAAAAAAAAAAAAAAAAAAAAATGAAAATATATAAAAGGATCATATTAGATATATGAATATTGTTAAAAAACTAAATTTGAATTTCATAAGTATATAATACAATCAGTAGCCAACATTATTAGGATACCTCACAAGCGGAAGTCTACATTTTGCTCTCAGTAAATTTCTTTTAGGATCCATTTACACCACTTGTGGTGCAATAATGTGGTGCCATTGACTGTACATAGCGCCCCATTGAACCTCCACAACACACATGCACTGCAGAGCAACACACCCGTTTTTCATTTGTGGTGTACATTGTAGCCTGTTTATTTTAAGTGTGTTGCCCGACACAGCGAGCCACAACCCACCTCAATGCACAAAAGTGCATACATTGCAGGATACTAGTGGGGTTGATTTACTAAAGCTGGAGAGTGCAAAATCTGGGGCAGCTCTGCATAGAAACCAATCAGCTTCCAGGTTTTATTGTCAAAGCTTAATTGAACAAGCTGAAGTTAGAAGCTGATTGGCTACCATGCACAGCTTCACCAGATTTTGAGTGCTTTATAGTTTTAGCAAATTTCCCCCACTGAGACTTGTGCTGTGAATGAGCCCTTAAAGAGTCAATCCACTCAAAAGTGATATTTTAGTACTTGGCAGATGCACCCCTAATAACATCTTCAGTTTCTTCTGTCCCTCGGGAACCCTATTAGAGAGATCTCTGCACTGAGTTCCTAGGTCTACACATTTGCTTCGCCCATTATGAGGTGATGGATATATTTTTTATTTTCGGTTACGGGGAAAATTACAGGAGGAGCTGGGAGTCTGGGACACGTGAAGATGGGCTGGAACACCCAAAACGTCCTCTTCTTTATGTCCTTTCCCTCTGCCCATTCATTGTTCACTCCCCTTCCCTATGGAACTTAGGACTCCTCACAAGTGACTTCACTTTGGTGATCTGTTGCTTGATCAAGGTTACTATCATTATTGTTGGATGTAACTACTGCCTCTTTTTGCCACTATATAACCACTGTGATGCTGTCTGAAGGATTACTGGGTAGCTACTATATAACAGGCGAGATTGTATCACCTTTGTAATATATAAGTGCTGGAAGTGCCTTATATGTTGCGTATTTCCCTTGTTATTGATATACCTTTTTTCTAATAAAACCTATATTTGTGAAAAGATAAAATAGGTAATATACTCACTAATGGTAATGAACAACAAGCTCATTACAAATCTCCAAAAGAACCACCAGAACTGTTGTGCATGCCTCTAGAACAGGGGTGTCAAACTGGCGGCCCTCCAGCTGTTGCAGAACTACAAGTCCCATAACTGTCAGTCTTGCAATGCCTCAAGGGACTTGTAGTCCTGCAACAGCTGGAAGGCCACCAGCTTGACACCTGTGCTCTAGAAGAACTGGGAAGATATCACAAAGTCCTGCAGATGCTATCATGTTTTGAGGGTGCCTTAATAAAGTTTATCTGGAGGCGTGCTTATCCGTTCTGGTTGTTCCTACTGTATTTTTACCTTTAGAAATAAATGGTGTCTGGGTTAATATATAAGAAACCAGGGGCTGACTTAACATAGAAGAAAAAAGGTGCTATTACCCTAGATTATGTAGAGATCCTCGTGAGCTATCGGGTGCAGGATGTGCAGTCGCTCAGCTGCTAACAAAGTAAGCGGGCAGAAGACAATCCGCAACGCCATACATGCTCTTCAATAAGTCCAAATTTATTGTAACTCCATAAAAGATGAATATATACAGCAGATGTTAACGCGTTTCAGCCATAATAGCCTTGTTCACAACGTTTGTGTACAAGGCCATTATGGCTGAAACACGTTAACATCTGCTGTATATATAAAACTTTTAAAGAGTTACAATAAATTTGGACCTATTTAGGAGCATGTATGGCGTTGCAGATTGTCTCCTACTCACCGACTTACCATACCAGGGTCCAGTGGCGGCTGGTTCTCAATATTTGGGGGGGGGAGAGCAAACCAACGCCCCACCCCGCGGGAGACTGATCGGAAGGCAGCAATTCCACCCTCAGGCATGAGATGGACATGAAGGCGGCGATTCCCCCCCCCGGCGTGAGACGGATGGGAAGGCAGCGTTCACCCCCCCTCTGCAGGCGTGAGACGGACGGGAAGGCAGCTTTTAGAGGCCTCCTTACCTTAGGAGGCAGAGGATAAGGATCCGGGAAAGGGCTGCAGCTCTTCGCTCCAGCTACTCCTCGCTCCGGGGCCATTGTTTCTCCTCCCGGCCGAAAAGGAAGTGGGTCCTAAACCCAATTGGCCAGGAGTCCTAAGACTCCCTGGCCAATCGGGTCTCAGGACCTGCTTCCCGAATGGCCAGGAGGAGAATCAAGAAGACAATAGAGAATATTAATTCGCCATTGTCACAAAACTCAGGGCACAGTGCTCTGCGCCCCAAGCCCACCTTTTTTGAAGCCAATTGGAACCTCAGGTTCTAATCATGTGCTGCAAAAAAAAAAAAAACCCCATTGTAATAAATGCGTCCGGCGCCCTGCATGTAGATTAGGGGCCGGACGCATGGATTAGAGCACCCCGTATAGACGGGCCGCCACTGCCAGGGTCCACCTGTAACTTAAATATCGCCTTGAATGGACTGATTCTCTAATAGGCTTTTTTTTTATTTTTGTAGCGTTCACATTTAGGTGAATAGAACAAGAGTGGAACACCATTATATCTTCATAGATATGTTCTCTTTTGAATTATGCATGGATTCATACAACAGTCTAAATATGCATTACTTAATTCCACTTAGCTTTATACTCACCACAAGCAATGGCCAGCAGGTGGGACTGCCAGGTGAGAGCGTAGAACATCCCTCCTACTGCGATACAGCCGAGCACCGAGTTATAGCCCCACAGTCCAAAATAGATCGTCTGAAATGGTGCGGCAATGCTTAATCCTAAAGGAATGCGATCCATTGAGAAAATAGGAATTAAATATGCTGCGTCAACAAACATTTTAAGGAGAAACTATAGTCATTTTTATATTTTAAGATATACACATATAGTCATCAGCTTGAAGAAGATCAGTCACAAGTGAGCATCTGTCATAATCTAAATCTCCACTCTTGCATTGTTATAACAGTGAAACCTTACTTCTTGGAGATTTTCTTTTGTTTAATTATTTACTTGTATTCTCTCCCTGTCAGATCAAAAGTGTGAAGATAAATAAAACCATTGTATCTTCTGAGTGTTGATAACAGACACAAAGGGGTGTATTTATCATTGATTCACTGGTAAAATTTGACTAGTGAAAAAATAGCTAAAGGATTGGCCCAGATATTTCTGGCAAGGTTTCATCTATTTGTTATATGACATTCACTGGGCGAATCTTGTTACGTAAAGTTTTGATGGGAAAGTATTTTTTTTGGATGAGTCTTTGCGAGAATATTTTTGGCAATTCTTGTTAAACAAATTAATGTCCTTTTCTTTTCTTTCCTGATGCGCTTTCCATGGTGCTGAAACTGTGTCAGTACACATTTTCAATACTAGGAGGGATAACGTTCTTTTCCTTTTTTTTTTTTTTTTTTTTTTTTAAAATGGTAAAAAAAACAAAAAACAAAAAAAAACAAACAGGGTTGGTTCCTTTGGGTATGGAGGACACACTTTTTTTCTGGAACAAAAACACCAAAAAGCAACCATAGAAGTGCTGAGCTTGTATTGAACATACCAAAAAAAAAGTCTTTTAAAATATACAGTATCTCAAAAAAGTGAGTACACCCCTCACATTTTTTTGCAAATATTTTATTATATATCTTTTCATGTGATAACAGTGAAGAAATGACACTTTACTACAATGTAAAGTAGTGAGTGTACAGCTTATATAACTGTGTACATTTTCTGTCCCCTCAAAATAACTCACACAGCCATTAATGTCTAAACCGCTGGCAACAAAAGTGAGTACACCCCTAAGTAAAAATGTCCAAATGTGTGACTATGTTACAAAGTCTTAGGTGTGAATGGGGAGCAGGTGTGTTAAATTTGGTGTTATCGCTCTCACGCTCTCATACTGGTCACTGGAAGTTCAATATGGCACCTCATGGCAAAGAACTCTCTGAGGATCTGAAAAAAAGAATTGTTGTTCTACATAAAGATGGCCTAGGCTATAAGAAGATTGCCAAGACCCTGAAACTGAGCTGCAGCATGGTGGCCAAGACCATATAGCGATTTAACAGGACAGGTTCCACTCAGAACAGGCCTCGCCATGGTCCACCAAAGAAGTTGAGTGCACGTACTCAGCGTTATATCCAGGGGTTGTCTTTGGGAAATAGACAGATGAGTGCTGCCAGCATTGCTGCAGAGGTTGAAGGGGTGGGGGGGTCAGCCTGTCAGTGCTCAGACCATACCCAGGACACTGCATAAAATTGTTCTGCATGGCTGTCGTCCTAGAAGGAAACCTCTTCTAAAGATGATGCACAAAAAAGCCCGCAAAGACAAGCAGACTAAGGACATGGATTACTGGAACCATGTCCTGTGGTCTAATGAGACGAAGATAAACTTATTTGGTTCAGATGGTGTCAAGCGTGTGTGGAGGCAACCAGGTGAGGAGTGCAAAGACAAGTGTGTCAAGCATGGTGGTGGGAGTGTCATGGTCTGGGGCTGCATGAGTGCTGCCGGCACTCGGGAGCTACAGATCATTGAGGTAACCATGAATGCCAACATGTACTGTGACATACTAAGGCAGAGCATGATCTCCTCCCTTCAGAGACTGGGCCGCAGGGCAGTATTCCAACATGATAATGACCTCAAAAACACCTCCAAGACAACCACTGCCTTGCTAAAGAAACGGAGGGTAAAGGTGATAGACTGGCCAAGCATGTCTCCAGACCTAAACCCTATTGAGCATCTGTAGGGCATCCTTAAATGGAAGGTGGAGGAGCGCAAGGTCTCTAACATCCACCAGCTCCTGTGATGTCATCATGGAGGAGTAGAAGAGGACTCCAGTGGGAACCTGTGAAGCTCTGGTGAACTCCATGCCCAAGAGGGTTAAGGCAGTGCTGGAAAATAATGGTGGCCACACAAAATATTGACACTTTGAGCCCAATTTGGACATTTTCACTTAGGGGTGTACTCACTTTTGTTGTCAGCGGTTTAGTCATTAATGGCTGTGTGTTGAGTTATTTTGAGAGGAAAGCAAATTTACACTGTTATACTAGCTTTACACACACTACTTTACATTGTAGCAAAGTGTCATTTCTTCAGTGTTGTCACAGGAAAAGATAATAAAATATTTACAAAAATGTGAGGGGTGTACTCACTTTTGTGAGTTACTGTACATTCCTCACTTCAAAGAAATAGTTTAAATATTGCGCAAGTTGAAAAACAGAGGAATGTTAAATGAATTTCAGAAAGAATCTATATTTAAAGCCCCTTGAGGAAGATTTGCACCCAGTAGCGCAACTTCTCTCTTGTATCATTGCTGCCACAAGGCAGAGAATAGCGAATTCTTGGAGGTTCCCTGTACTAAATTTCTCATAGGTTTGTTTGTAGTTGAATGGGACAATGATTAATGAGAAGCTATCAGCCATTTCTTTGGAAACCTATGAGAGGTTCTGCAAAATATGGTCACACCGGATTCTGTATATCCGACTGAACCCTGATGCCCTAAGCTCTTGATTACTTGCCACTCCCCCCCCCCCCCCCCCCCGAGATCCATGGGGGGGGGGAACCACCTCTTCTTAACCCCTATCTCCCCTTCCTTACCTTCCCACCATCCCATCCTACCTCATTTTACCTATCTTTTTGTCTCGCTCTTGCTTTTACCCCTTACCCTTTACCCACCCCCCCTTTTTTTTCCCCCCTATTTCGAAACGGGCCCCCATATTACAATTCAGCAACACTGGTTACCTATCACAGCTTCACAAGTATTATTTTTCACAATAAGCTTTGTTTTTCCAATGGTAATTGTTACCTTACCATAAGCAATTTTCAGTTTTTCTTTGTCTGTTCCTGTTTGTCCACATAAATCCCCTGCCATGTTGTCAAACAGATCTACCTTTTGACCCAGCCTAAAAGTGGCGCTTGTTATCATGTCTTGTATTCTATACTGCAACATTTTGCCACGGGGTCTGTCCCTGCCTTTTTCCTGTATTATTTAAAATGGTTACTAAAAATGATTAAACAAGAATCTATATTTACAGAGTGATAATTAGGACAGAAAATCACTTGCCCATTTGTAGGCAGGTGCAGTCTGTACTCCCCATTACAGGGGGCACTCGACCGAAGTGGCAATGCAGAAGGGGAAGGAAGTTGTGAGGAACTTGGTTTCTCTATGACTTCCTGCGGTCACAGGTAGACAGCTGTCCGATTGGATGCTGGAGCTTCATGTGACTTCAGAGGCCATCTTGGGTCACGCAGAATCTAGTTAGTACTTCGGCTCCTGGGTTTGGCATGTGAGTAGCTAGCGTAGAGACAGAATCCCCATCTGGCAGGGACAATACTTAAAGGTAGAGGGAAAGGTTCCTGAGGAGTAAGGACAGTGCAGGGACTAAGTCTACTGTGCTGCAGGAAGCCTCCCCTTTGAGTGTGGACCAGCCTGGGCTGCTTTCTGCTCCTCGTTGCAGGCCCTGTTGGCATCTTCAAGTCTTCTGACCGCTGTCTCAGTTCGTAAGTGGCCCCTGACAGGTGTGCCTACCCACTGGACCTGGCTAAGTTGTGTTGGACCTTTTCTACAATATAACTAATTTACCTAGCTTGGACTCTGTGAGCAAGGTGCAGTGTGGTGTGGTGGCAATGATCACACAAATTGAACATGACATATTGGGCAAATCGTGTTTGAGGAGAGTTTCACATGGGAAAATCTTTTTTAAAGCCATTTTTGAGGTGCTAATCTTGTTTGGAAACAGGTGTACAGTATACCAGTGTGATAAACAGAGGGAAGGTGGGAAATCAAATCTTGGTAAAAAAAAAAAAAATTGGATATTTGAATATTGGACAAATGTTGGGCAGATTTATTATTGAATCATTGATAATCAGACTTTAAACTTTCATATAAGAAACTGACTAGTCCATACCAGTCCATATTGCTCTAGGTGGAACCACACTTGCCCAAACTACTTGCCAGGCACACATCAAGCTCACTGATATTTAACTATGATCCAAAGAATATGGCTGACAGCACAACCAGCATACATTGCATAGTTCTCTTTTATTTAATTAAAAAGGGGTGCAGATAGAAAAAGGAGGACCTCTAAGGGGCCATGTATACACCAAATGCGATTGCACATTTTCTCAATGCATGCCAACACAAGGACCTGTAATGGGAGCAGTTCACACTGGTGTGTTTCACTGATATGTACTGGTTTGCGGTGGAAAAAAAAAAAGTATAGCAAGTCTTACCATTTTTCAAGCAACATATGTGTAATGCATGTCAGTGCATCACAATGTGCATCAACGCACAGCAAAAACAGCAAGGCAGAGGGACGGTCATGGTTAGTAACTTTGATATTGTACAATGATACAACTGCAACTGATACACCATACAGTACAATGATCCAACTGCTCTGAACAGATACCCACTAATGTAACACGGTTGTTGACACGGTATTCGTGTTATTGAGAACCTTATTGTCTGTTAAAAACGTATTTTGAATAAAAATCATTGAAACGAAAAACAGCAAGTTTGGCTCCTCTGCTGTGCTGTAGACCTTTTGCATGTTCCAGGAAGTCAGGATAAATGTGTGTGTTAAAATGCAACGCAGCATGCCAGCACATGTGCATCAACCTGCGCTGAACATACACGTTGCAGTGTGAATAGAGCCTTACAGATGTCACGATCAAAAGTGCTTGCTCATAGATTGATCTTCAGTGATCACCCTCCTCACTTTTAACTCCGTTCTCACTCTTTTGGGACCAGTGACATTTATACAGCGATCAGGGCTAAAAGATTGCCACCAATTACTGTATAAAATGTCTGTATGGGGGCTGGACTGACTGGAGGAGGAGAGCGATCGCTGTTCCTAATCACTAGGAACAGCAGATCTCTTTCTAACTCCCCTGTCAGAACGGGGATCTGTCTGTTTACATGGACAGATTCGTGTTGTGGCTCTTGTTCCCGTGAATGCGGGCGGGGGGGGGGCGGCAGCCATGGCCACGCGCCTGCTATGGCTCCTTATACACCTACAGCGATTTGCGGGAACGTGTCGACCAGCCGCCGGATAGTGACGGCGGCTGGTCGGCAAGTGGTTAATATTACATTCACTTAAAGTATAATTAAAGGAGAAACTTTATTTAGTTTTGCATAGAGTAAAGAAGGGATAGAATGCTTGTCAGTTTTTATTGCTGTCTGTGCCCCCTGTTAAGAAGATTAAGAAGATTCATCCTCTCGATTTGTCTTGTTTACCACTATCCTTGAAAGTGAAAGTGAAAGAAAATCCCAAATTTTGGGTTATCCCCAGACAAGTAATAGAGGGTAAATCTTCCAATGGGACCGCTAGTTCTGGTGACCTGGGGGTCACCAAGGAATTCTCTTACTTGCAGGGATTTTCTATCACTTCCTGTTTGGCTATGGGACAGAAAGTGAAGGCAAATTTCCCCAATTGGACATAGATGGAGAAAAAAAAAAATCCCACAGGGATTATAACCCCCCTTGCTTAGACTTGCTAAAGTTTTACTTTAAGCAGAAGATTGTCTTTGACCTGCTATTTGCCAATCCTTTTTGGAGGATCTCATTTCACCCCTAATCTCATCCCAAGTTTTCTATCAGCAACTACCAAAAAGGACATACATTGGACTGTTCACTGAGCAGGAGTGAATGAACTGTTGCTGTGTGCCTTGCTGCCTCTGCACTGTGTGGGGGAAAAAAAAACAGTCAATCCTAACGGCTCCTTCGGGGGTAGCGATACACATATGCACCAGAAAAGGTTCACCAGTAAAAGCTTGGTAACTGACACATTCACTACTTTAAGGAGATACCCCCAAATTTCAAGTAAGATCATACAGGATTCTTGCATTTAGACACTATTTGTAGAATTTAGCTTTACATTTTATACAATTCATTTTAAGACGCACTTGAGAAAACAATATACCTAAAAAAAAAAAAAAAAAAAAAAAAAAAAAAAAAGAAAGTACCCATCCCAAAAGCAGTTCTAGACCTACCTGCAAGCATCCCCATTGCAGAGCCAATAGCAGCGTGCATGCAAATGATTGGGGAGGAAACGAAGAGACCAATCAGCATGATGCCACCACTCCATGGATTATCACACCCGTATACTTGCCCCACACCGACCGGCACAGCTTTCAGCAGCTGAAACACATATTATATTATAACTGTCAATGTGTTCTACACATGTTCCATTCCATTTTGAAAACAATTATCTATTTGACTTTTCTGCCAGCATACAAAATAAATAGAAGATACAGCTTTTTCAAGCATACTAGTTTCTTGGCTGCGATGCTGACCCTCTTGCTTTGATATTTTGACTTACCAATGCAGATCCCATTTGGCAGTAAAGGTCTTCTGACCTTCCTGATTGGCTTACTTGTTTTAGGTCAGTGACTCACAAGAATTAGAGCCAGAGGATAGGAATAACAGTTGTGCAACTAGCATTTCCATGAGGAGGCCAAAAATGGCAAAATTTCTCTTAGTGAAGTTTACTAAAAATCAACCTGTGAACAGGCCTTTGGACAGTCATGTATTTACACATTCTAAATAAGCCTGACACTGACCTATGTAGCTGCTGGCACCGTGGAACAATTCATCCTCAAGGAAGCAGTGAAGTTATCCAAGTTGGCTCTCTGAGCAGCTATAGCCATCTCTGCTTTCCTCTTCCATTGCACTGTCTCTGTGTTTTATTAGAGATTAGAAGACTGGCAGGCTGGCAACTCACTGCTGGAAGGGTGAACAGGGGAGCTCCTGAGTCACTGCTAAGAAGAGTGGAGCAGAGCGAGCTGAGATGCTGAGACACTGTTGCGAGTGGGGTTGCTGAACTGGTGAATGACTGCTAGAGGACGGGAGTAGGGGGAGCTGAGGAATAAGTGGGAGTGGATCAAGAGTAGCTGAGCTCCTGAGCCATGGCGGGGGGGGGGGGGGGGATCAGGGGCTTAGAGGGGGAAATGGTGAAACTGGTGAGCTGCTGAGCCATTGCTTGAAGAAGGAGAAGGGGGTGCTGAGCTGCTGGCTTACTGCTGGTAGGGGGAGCAGTTTCAGCAGAGCTGCTGAAACACTGCTTTTAGGGGTTAAGGGGGGGCGGTGTCTGAACCTCTAATTGACTGCTGGGAGATGGAAGTAGGTGGAGCCAAGCTGCTGAGTAACTGTTGAGAGTGCAGCAATGGGGACACAAGCTGCTGAGTCGCTTCTGTAATGACGCGTAAACATGGTCGGATTTTCCGAAGGGAAATGTTGGATGTGAGCTTGTTGTCAGGTAGTCCAACCGTGTGTACGCTCCATCGAACATTTGATGTCGGACTTTCTACCAACAAATGTTTGCTAGCAGGTTCTCAAATTTTCCGCCAACAAAACTTTGTTGTCGGAAAGTCCGATCATGTGTACACAAGTCAGTTGCACAAAAGTTCACGCATGCTCGGAATCAAGCAGGAGGAGCCGCACTGGCTATTGAACTTCCTTTTTCTCGGCTCGTCGTACGTCTTGTACCTCACCATGTTGCCATGTTCGGAATTGTTGGCCAACATTTGTGTGACCGTGTGTATGCAAGACAAGTTTGAGCCAACAACCTTCCAACAAAAATCCATGGTTTTGTTGGCGAAAAGTCTGATCGTGTGTACAGGGCATAAAGCTTCTAGTACACTTAAACTACTTTGACCGCCAGTCACAGGATAGCGCAAAACGCAATTTTGCGGCCAATGGTCAAAACGTTTTATCCTGAAGGCAATTCATTCAGGAGAGGGAGGTTGAAGCTCCCCTAACCGCAGCAGGTCCTAAAGAATCCCAAAAGCTTATGTGTACATGTCCACATAAGCTTTTATCGGGTTGAGTTTAGGAGCTTTGGCCTAAAAAAACACCAACAGCTCCTAAACTCAAGTTTAGGAGCTGTAATGTACATGGAGCCCAAGGGGTATCAGGGGATAGGAGGGGAGCAGGTGAACCTGTGCTGCTGAGTCACAGCTGGAAAGGGGGAGCAGACAGAGTTGACCTTCCGAGGTACTACTGGAAGAGGAGAGCTGAGCACCTGAGAGAAAGTATAAATGCTTTTGCTGTGACATTTGAGGATGAATTGCCCCACAGTGTTTGCAGCTAAAGATATCAGGTGAGTTTTATTTTAAAGCTCATTTAGTGCTTGTTCAAAATGTGTAAATATTTGAACAGGTTCTGGCCTCAGGTTCACTAAACCCAAGCAATATCTGCGTCAAGTGAACTTCACACTTGTAGCGCAATTTTGTAATGAACAGGAAACCCTCATTCTGTAGCAGACTTACCTGTGGTATGTCAACATCAGACCAGGACATGTTTGGGACGACACCTGTAGGCCGAAAGTCCACAGTGGGGAAGAATTCACTGTTGGGGCCAGTGGCAGCCAAGTGCAGACAAACGGCGATATTGAAAGGCAGCGTGAAAACCGGCAGGTCCCACTTACTAAAAATGTTACCCAAAGCACTGGACAGGAGCGGACTGCAAGAGAAGACAATGGACATCGAAAGGTGATTAAAGTCCCACTCCAGCCCTTCAGATAAGTTCTGCATTAGACTGAAAAAAAAACATACCATGTCATTGACATGACAGCCACAGGGAAAAGTAGCCACCCGTACCAGTCTCCTTTAGTAGAGAATACAGCCATCAGCAGCCCCACTAACATTGCACTGTATCCGTGGAGTCCGGCTGCTATTGCTGACCTGTTAAAATGATAAAAGCACATTTATTGGTGACTCTGCTTCATATCTGGTGTACATTTCAGTTCCAGCAAACTAATTATCAACTCAATTTACAACTGCCTGCTCAGCCAAATAATGTGATTGAGAATAAAAAAAAAAAAAAAAAAAAAAGTCACCAATTCACATGAATTGGACCTATATAAAAAGGTGAAAAAGAGCACTTCAACTATTTAAACCACATCTCCAGATACAGGGTATTTGCTAACATATGTATACTATACTGTATATAGCACATTAGCCTTTCTCAACCTTTTTACCCTAGAGGAATCTATGAAAGGTCTTGGGGTACCCCAGATACAACCAATTATATGGAGATCAGTTGAAAAAAATGCCCCTTACGTTAGTGGCCTGTGGGAAGAATGTCCCTCCTACAGTGGTGCTCAAAATGCCACCCTTAATGAAGATCATTGGGGTCAACGCCAAGTGACATTGGCCAAAAGTAAATAATAAAAAAATCTATATATGCATACTATTATTATTATTAAAGTGGGTAAATCCACCAAGTCCTTGTGTATGTTTAGTATCTTGCAAAATGCGTGGTGTCTTGTCTCACAGCAGTGTGTTCTTAAGCACATCATTTTTTCTTTTGCAGGCTGAGAGCACTAAAGCAATGGCCTCCTCAGTTGTGTCGACTCGCTAGGGATTCCTTGAGCTACATGCCTGAATGACCTCCTATCTGATGTTGCCTGTATGGTTCTGGGGCCAACACCACTTGGCAGGGACAGCAGCATGATACCAGTCATCTTATTACCTATCTGTAGAGAGGGGGGCATTCTGACCACCACTATTGGACTGTCTATCAGGTCTTTTAGATAGGCAGCCCAATAGCCAAATGCAGAAGCACACATGGCATAATGACACTGTTGCTGCTAATTTAAAAGGCAGTGGCTTAGTGCTGTCAGCCTGCAACAGAAAATTATATTACTGGCAGGATCTTCAGGTAAGAAACGTTAAAATAGATTCACAAAGAACAATTTGCTTAAAGCGTATGTATTGCCAAAACTTTTTTTTTTTGGCTAGCATAGTGAAGGGTTAAAATATTTTCCTTCATCTTCTGTCCTGTAAACGCAACAGGAAACAAAAGGACAGGGGATTCTCTTCTTGGAATGTTGTCACCTGAACTTGTGTCCCCACTGGAAGATACCCCTCACCTCCCGTTTTGGATTTCCTATCACTTTCTGCCTCTGTGGCAGTGGTCATCAGGACGAATAGAGTAGGTTAATCTTCCCAGAAGGGACGCAGACCGCAATCAAAAACCTGATTCCAAACCCTACTCTGTCTTCAAAAAAAAAAAAAAAAAAAAAGAAAAGGTTTGGCTATAAATGCCCTGGAAGACGTCACGTGTGAGGAAACACATAGGGCGGAGGTACATGTTGACGTCATTGCGCAACTGAAAGTGATCCTGGAAGTTGTTGGTTTGCTGGCTGGAGTTGTTTTTTTTAGTGTGCAATTACTCTATGCCCTCTGTAAGTACAATATATTTTTAAATAAAAGGTGTTTGAAGATTTTACACTATATAGAGCGCATGCTTTTGTTCTTTTTTCTGAGTACATGTGGCTGATGGCTGGAAGTGGTGATTTATAAACAACCGGGATACCTGCCAACTCTGAAGGAGCGGGGGGAGACAAGGCAAACGTGGATTCTTGCAATTTCTTGGAACTTTTTATGTTTTTAATATTCCTGTATTTGTGTGAATTAATTAGTGCAATACGTCGTATTTATTTTGGCAATAAAACACTTTTAGCTTACTGTATATTATGAGGTATGATGCCAAACATACCAAAAATAAATGTAGGTTTTACATATACTTAAAATAGCACATAAGGATGCATTTATTAGAAAAAAAATTGCATAGCAATTCACCCAGTGAATGTACATGTACCCATGTATATTCGTTCTCCGTGCAAAAAAAAAAAAAAAAAAAAAAAAAAAAAAAAAAATATATTTTAAGGCTATTCCTGTGTTGCTCGGCTGATTTTCATAGATTTAAAATGGAAAGTACCACATTTGGCCACCAATGGCCATCTAATGGCCAAATTTGGTATTTTACAATTTAAACCTGTGCCTGGAGAAATAATAGGATTTTTTAAAACAGCTTACCTGTAAAATCCTTTTCTTTCGAAGGACATCACGGGACACAGAGCCACAGTAATTACTGATGGGTTATATAGGTATCACTGGTGATTGGACACTGGCACACCCTATCAGGAAGTTCAACCCCTTATATAATCCCTCCCCCTTGCAGGGATACCTCAGTTTTGTAGCCAAGCAATATAGTGTATTAGAAGAGGGGTGGGACCTCTGTGTCCCGTGATGTCCTTCGAAAGAAAAGGATTTTACAGGTAAGCTGTTTTAAAAAATCCTATTTTCTTTCTCGAACATCACGGGACACAGAGCCACAGTAATTACTGATGGGATGTCCCAGAGCAATGCTACCTGAGGGGGGGGAACCACGACCAAGTAGGGTGCAATCAGACCTGAGGACCCTGTACCGCTGCCTGCAGCACACTACGCCCAAAGGCGATATCCTCATGCCTTCTCACATCCACCTGATAGAATCTGGTGAATGTATGAACTGAAGACCAGGTTGCGGCCTTGCAGATTTGAGCCATAGAGGCCCGGTGATGCACTGCCCAAGAAGCACCAATAGCCCTTGTGGAATGTGCCCTGATCTGAAACGGAGGAATCTTCTGTTTCAAACCGTAAGCTTGAATGATCAACTGTCGAATCCATTTAGAAATGGTAGCTTTTGACGCTGCCTGTCCTCTATTGGGACCCTCTGGCAGCACAAACAAAACATCCGTCTTGCGGATCTGAGTAGTTGCCCCTAGATAGGCCTTAACTGCTCTTACTACATCCAACGAATGTAGAGATCTCTCTTCCGGAGAACAGGGATCTGGAAAAAAGGAAGGTAGAACAATGTCTTGGTTTAAATGAAAATCAGAAACCACCTTCGGTAAAAAACTAGGATGAGGGCGTAGTACCACTCTATCCTTGTGTATAATCAAATAAGGCTCCTTACAGGAAAGGGCTGCTAATTCTGATACTCTTCTAGCAGAAGAGATGGCCACCAGAAAAATTAATTTCCTTGTCAACAAGACCAAAGGAATCTGACTTATTGGTTCAAAAGGCCGTTTCTGTAACACAGCCAGGACCAAATTCAAGTCCCAGGGGTTTAGGGGCGCTTTAACCGGAGGATTAAGACGCATCACCCCCTGCATAAAGTTTCGGACCAAAGAATGCGAAGCAAGTGGCCGCTGAAATAATACTGATAAAGCAGAGACCTGGCCCTTGATGGTACTCAAGGCCAGCTTCATCTCTAATCCCATCTGTAGAAAATCAAGGATTCTACCTATGACATATTTCCTGGGATGCCAACCTCTGGATTCACACCAGGTTATATAAGCTTTCCAGACTCTATGATAAATCATCCTGGAAGCTGGCTTCCTTGCATTAATCAAGGTAGATATGACAGGACCTGAGAGCCCACGACTCTTCAGAACGTGGGTCTCAATAGCCAAACCGTCAAATTTATCGTTTGTAAGGCAGGATGGAACACTGGACCTTGAGATAACAGGTCTGGGCGTACCGGTAGGGTCCACGGGGAACCCACCGTCATCCTTACTATTTCTGCTTACCAAGTCCTTCTGGGCCAAGCGGGGGCCACCAGAAGTACCGACTTCCTTTCCTGCCTGATCCTGCGAAGGAGTCGTGGTAGTAGCAGAATAGGCGGGAATGCGTAAATCAGTGAGAACCGATGCCACGGAATCACCAACGCATCCGTCCCGCATGCAAGAGGATCTTTTGTCCTTGCCACAAATCTGTCTATCTTTTTGTTGAATCGGGATGCAAAGAGATCTACATCTGGAACCCCCCATCTTTGGCATATGGCCCAAAAGACGTCGGGATGCAGAGACCATTCCCCTGGAAGTAACTGCTGGCGACTTAGATAGTCCGCCTGCCAATTCTCTATTCCCGGGATGAAAACTGCCGATATGCATGGCACATGCATCTCTGCCCAGACTAAGATCTGGTTCACCTCTTTTTGAGCAGCTCGGCTCCGGGTGCCTCCCTGATGATTGACATAAGCCACTGCTGTGGCATTGTCGGACTGGATCCTGACCGGACAACCCTGTAACCTGATAGTCCAGGCTTTTAGAGCTAGATGTATCGCCCGGATCTCCAGAATGTTGATGGGTAAGGTCCGCTCTGTCTTGGACCATACCCCTTGGACCGCAGCCTGTTCCAGAACTGCTCCCCAACCTGACAGACTGGCATCTGTTGTTACCACCGTCCAGGTAACCGGTAGAAAGGATTTCCCCTTCTGCAGGTTTTCGGGTATGAGCCACCAATTGAGGCTCTGACGCACCGCATGCGACAGGTGCATCGGAAAGTCTAATGCCTGAACCTTCTTGTTCCAGGTCGACAGAATACTGTGTTGCAGCATTCTTGAGTGAAACTGAGCATAGGGAACTGCTTCGAATGAAGACACCATCTTCCCTAGTAGCCTCATACAAAGGCAGACTGAGGGACCCTTCTTGGTCCTTACTGTCAGAATCAGCTCTCTCAAAGCAGTGATCTTTGCCTGGGGTAGAAATATTTTCTCCTGGCTTGTATGTATAATCAGACCTAAATATTCCAGTCTTCTTACTGGTTTTAGGAAAGACTTTTCTAAGTTGAGGATCCAACCCAGGTGTTCTAGATACCTGACCGTGGTCCTCAAGTTTCCATTCAAAGAGGCTACCGACCGGTCTATCAAGAGCAGGTCGTCTAGGTATGCTATGACAGCTATACCTTGAGCCCTTAATCTGGCCAGAGGAGGAGCCAAGATCTTTGTGAACACTCGAGGTGCAGTGGCTATCCCAAAGGGCAGAGCCATAAACTGGAAATGGCGCCCTCCTACCTCGAAGCGCAGAAACTTCTGATGAGCAGGAAAAATGGGCACATGCAGATATGCATCTCTGATGTCTATTGATGCCAGAAATTCTCCTCCCTGCAGGGTGGGAACTACTGTTCGAATTGATTCCATGCGGAAGGATTGAATCCTTAGGAATCGGTTCAGATCCCTTAAGTCCAAAATGGGCCTGACATCCCCATTTGGCTTTTGGACCGTAAAAAGGTTGGAATAGAAGCCCAATCCCTGGTCCTTTGCGGGAACTATCATAATGACCTCCTGTGACAAAAGTCACTCTAACGCTAGAAGGAGCGACTGCTTCTTCTCTGGGTCTCTGGGAACATTTGATCTGAGGAACCGAGGAGAAGGGAATTCCTGAAACTCCAGCTTGTACCCTAAGGTTACCGTGGAGACTACCCATCTGTCCTGGAAGTCCTCCTGCCAGAGCTCTGAGAATTGTCGCAGTCTTCCCCCCACTCGAGTGAGCAGGGGCGCCCCCTCATGCAGAGGTCTTAGTGTTTTGCCTAGTAGGCTTCTTTCCCCAGGACTTTTTTTGTCCCTGGGGTTGACTCTTGTCTCTGGACCCCGATGGAGGCGGCCGTCGAGACTGCCTGGAGGCTGAAGCCCCCGGCGCTGGGGAAAGAGTCCGTTTGAAAGAGGGACGCTTACTCTTCTTCTTGACAGGTAAGAGAGTGCTTTTCCCACAAGAGATTCTCTTGATATAGTTATCCAAGTCCTCTCCAAACAACCTTGCACCACGAAATGGAAACCCAGCCAGTAGCTTCTTACATGGTGCTTCGGCTGACCAATTTTTCAACCATAGGATTCTACGTATATGCACCAACCCCAGTGAAAGACGGGAGGTTTGCACGATAGAATCTCTAATGGCGTCAACCACAAAGCATAAGGCCGCTGGAAGGTTAGCAAACCCCTGGGCCTGCTGTTCAGGTAATACTTTGATGACCTGCTTAACATGGTCTCTTAAGTATTGACAGACTCCAATCGCTGCTACTGCAGGTTGGGCCACTGATCCTGCTAAGGAGAAAACATCCTTCAATAGGGATTCCATCCTTTTATCTACAGGATCCCTGAGCATCTGAACATTGTCTACAGGACAAGTCAGGCTATTATATATTGAGGAAATGGCGGCATCAATAGCCGGAATTCCCCACATTTTAATAAACTTTTCTTCCATCGGATAAAGTGTTGAAAACTTTCTCGGCGGAAAAAAACGTTTGTCTGGGTGATCCCACTCAGAATAAATAAGCTTTTCAAGTAAAGTATGAACAGGAAAAGCATGTGCTGCTTGGAAAGGTTTCAGTGACCCCAAAGCAGAAGAGGATTCTTTAGCAGTTTCAGGTATGGGCAACTTAAATGTGGAGCGGACCAATCCAGTGAGGATCTGCACTAAGACTTTCTCCTCTTGGGAAGTCGCAGAGGGTCCCTCTCCACCTGAATCCTCCGAAGAGGAATCATCCATCCCATCCCGATCCTCTGAAAGGGATTCATCTCCTTTATCCCAGAGCTCCTCTGTCTGAGGGTCTTGGGGAACAGAGGAAAGCCTAGTGCGTTTTCTTCCACTGAGTGAAGACGTAATCACGGCCATTAATCTTTCCTCTAGACCATTAATGGTTGAGGAAAAAACCTCTTGTGTAATATATACAGGGGCTGAAGTGCCAGAAGCAGGTGTAGCCCCTGACCCCAATGGCTCTCCCTGGCTAGCCGTCCCTGGCCCATCTTTAGGGGGGAAGGATGCTGCCGACAGGGGGCCCTCAGAACCTGAACGAGATCCCCTAGTGTCTCTGGTTCCTGGGGTGCTTGAACCTCTTCTACCCATAGTGCAAAGCAACAAGGTGTGAGGTATACAAATGAACACTGTCCGCTGAGCGATGTAGTCTGGCTAAAAGCCTTGCTACCCAATGCTCAGTCTGGTGTTACTTCAGTAAATGCTGCCTAGGAGAATGCCTGTGTCCCACCTTACATGCGACCGTCAGCTCTGTGTCTCTCAGAAGGCTGAGTGCACCTGTACAGAGTGCCTTTAATAGCCTGCAGCTGGCCTGAGTGGGAGTCTAAACACTCTGTGCTGACATCCCGCCCCCTCCTCTACCGCCCCCCCCCCTCGAGTTTTGAAAAAAACGAGCGCTTCCCACACTGCCGACTCTCCTGTCATGCTCTGGAGAAAAGGCTGGGGATGGGGGGGGGGGGAAGGAGGGAGACTGGTAACAAGATTTGCCTGAACGGCTATCTTCAGAGATGGTGGCCATTAGGCCACAGAGCCCGGGTGGTATAACCACTTTCTAGACCCCTGTGGCCCCTCTCTAGCCTGGGGGGGAACATTCAAACATGAGAAATCCCCCCATCCACCTTACCTGCTTGCAGCCTGCTTGATACGCTGGGACATACACAGCGATTACAACACCTGAGACAGACATTCAGCATGTGTAGGTTTGTGCTCTTGGCAGCCCCCGGTGGTCACAATAGGCATAGCATGCATTTACCTTAAAGGAGAAAAGCCACTAGAACTCAAAAATTCTGTGGAATCTCCTCTTACCTTATCCAGCCGCAGGGTGCTGTTTACACAGACCCAATCTTCACCTCTCACGGTGGGCTCCATTTGAAAAAACCGTCAGAGACTGGGGCCCCCATCAGTAGGGGGATCCAACAGTTCTGGGACCGTAAAGCACCTCGCCAGAAATTAGGAAGTTTAAAGCCATTTTCTGATCTGCGGGGTCCAGCTCTCTAAAAAGAGAAGCATTACGGGTAAAACCTCGTTTCTTCGGACACGAGGCCCGGGTACCATTCAATTCGGCCATGAAAAGACACTTTGAATGGATCCGGTTCACCTGGCTTGCCCCAGTATAGGATCTTAGGATATTCCCTTTGGAGCTCAGCACAGGACATCTTTACACGTCCATCACCTAAGACACTGGCGAAAAAACTGAGGTATCCCTGCAAGGGGGAGGGATTATATAAGGGGTTGAACTTCCTGATAGGGTGTGCCAGTGTCCAATCACCAGTGATACCTATATAACCCATCAGTAATTACTGTGGCTCTGTGTCCCGTGATGTTCGAGAAAGAAACATAGTTTTCTGGTCATCATGCTTATGTATTGAGTAGAGCAAGGGTCGGCAACCAGTGGTCTGCGGGCCGCACCCGGCCCACCGTCACCTAAATCTCCGGCCCATCAGTGCCTGTGATTAATTAATGGACACCCAGCCCGCGGACAAGTGGTTGTGTGTTTAAAAATGACATCTGCAAAAGTGTCTGTGTTATATAATAAAAATGCAGCTATATACCTCATAAAGAACGCCGCTCGGGACTCAGGTAACTCGCCGCCTCCCCTCCTCCTCTCCGCCCCTCCTGACTGATGTAATTCTCAGCCCTGCCCACTGCAATTGTCAGACGAGGAAAAGATAGAGGCGGCCGGTCACGTGAGCACTGCTCAATGAGGTATATAGCTGCATTTTTATTATATAACACAGACACCTTTGCAGATTACATTTTTAAACAGAGTGAATAATAGGAATACAGTCCACAGCCACCTCTGTACCCCCCCTCTCCACAGCCACCTCTGTACCCCCCCTCTCCACAGCCACCTCTGTACCCCCCCTCTCCACAGCCACCTCTGCACCCCCCAATCCACAACCACCTCTGTACCCCCCAATCCACAACCACCTCTGTACCCCCCAATCCACAACCACCCACCTCTGTACCCCCCCCTGTCCACACCCCCCTCTGTACCTCCCCTCTTTACCGCCCTATCTTCATTTATTAGCAGGTGAATGCGGCCCTCCTTGCATTCACATACATTGAATTCGGCCCTTAAGTGGAAAAAGGTTGCTGACCCCTGGGGTAGAGTCTTAATCATCATGCTGATCCATTGCTAACCCAAGGCAATCCTATTGAAGCCAGAATCATAGGCAACTAGCTTTTTGGAAAATCTCAAGGTCACCTACAAGTTTCCCTCAGTGCAAGTTATTTTTTTAAATTTTTTATTTCTGTTTTTTCTTAGAATCTTTTATGTTTATTGTGATGATAAAGAAAATTTGCAGACTACCTGTCCTGACTGAGAAGGAGGGCGGTGAGCGTGGACACGGAGGTTCCCAGGCATCCTGCGATCGCCCACCATTGGTTTTGGAGGAAGAGTGCAGCGATAATTATGAGTCCACTCAGAGGATTGCTGACAAACATGACCTGAGATGCTCCACGCAGGACCCAATCAATGAACTGGAAGATGATGGGTTTATCTAAAAACAGAATACAATATTATTTATTTATTATAGATATTTATATAGCGTAAACAATTTATTCAGTCCCTGCGCTCATGGAGCTTACACTCTAAGGTCCCTATTTCATGTGCATACATACACATACTAGGGCCAATTTAGACAGGAGCCAATTAACCTACCAGCATATCTTTGGAGTGTAGGAGGAAGTCAGAGCACCCCAAGGAAACCAATGGCAACGACAGGGAGAACATGCAAACTCCATGCTGACAGTGTCCTGACTGGGATTCAAACTGAGGACCAGAAGAGTAGATGTAAAGCGCACTGAATGACTTTCTAGCCACTTCCAATCTACGTGCATATGTTCATACAAATTGCAGTTTTTTGAGGCACACCTCCATGTAATCCATGCAAAAAAAAAAAAAAAAAAAAAAAAAAAAAAAGGAGAAAGTCTGGTGCCATGGAAGTCAGCTAAAACATCATTTTATTATAGCATGTGAAGAACAGTCAAAAATCCAATGCGTTTTGGCCATCAGGCCTGAATCAGGGCTTTTTTGAGGCACAGCTTGAGACAATAATTAAAACCATTATTTTATCTTTTTACAAAAACTATTAAAATACATGATTATCATCAAACACAATTAAAATGCACGATCAAAGATGGGGACTTACCCTGCACAATTAAAATGCAGTCTGTTCCATCACTGCAAATATACAATAATGTTTCAAAAGAGAAATTTCCTTACACATTACAGTCCAATATATAATGTAAGTGTTGCTGAACGTGTTTCCTGGAATCTATACACTTCATCAGGAGATACAATTGAATACAGACTACTGGATCTGAATGAGACATTAGATGTTTTAGAGGTTTTTTTTTTTTAGAAACCATACCATACAACAATGAAATAGAATATATATATATGCCCCAATGTGTCATATGGTAAGTAGCAGACATACCTGGGTCCACCCTTTCCCCCCCCTTTTGGGTCTCAGATGTGGTTCCATCTATACACGCACCCCCTTTTGACATATCAGGTACTTACCATATGACACATTGTGGTTGTACTGTTTCTAAAAAAACTACTTGAGTCTCATTCAGATTTAGTAGTCTGTATTTAATTGTAGCTCCCAATGAAGTGGATATATTCCAGTAAACGCGTTGAGTAACACTTACATTATATTTTGGACTAATGTGGATATAGATTATATATATATATATATATATATATATATATATATATACACACACATACATACACATACATACACTGAGGGAACAGAATGCATTTTTAATTGTGTTTCATGAGAATTTAATCCCATTTTAATGGTTTTGTAAAAAATAAAATAATGATTTTAATTATTGTCTCAACCAGTGCCTCAAAAGTCCCACCAAGAAACTATTTGTTTATAGAACATGCATAAGTTCGATTGACACCTCAATGTCAATGGTCAGGGCAGGTTTCCTGATTAGGACAGCATAAGACCACACCAACCCAATGACTGTTGGCTCCATCTTTTTTGCCCCGTACACACGAGCGGATTTTCCGACGGAATTCCGCTCAAGTTTGGCTTGCATACACACGGTCACACAAAAGTTCTCTGAACTTTCGACCGACAAGAACGCGGTGACGTACGACACTATGACGAGCCAAGAAAATGAAGTTCAAGGTTTCCCAGTATGCATCGAATGGTTTCCAAGCATGCGTAGGAATTTGTACAGACAAATCGGAATTTCCAATCAGAACTTTTTCCAACTGAAAAATAGAGAACCTGCTCTCAATCTACAGATTCTAATGCCCCATACACACGATCGGAAATTTCCCAGCAAAAGTCCAATGGAGGATACACATGGTCGGAATTTCCGACCAAAAGCTCACATCGGACTTTTGCTGGGGGAATTTCTGATTGTGTGTATGGGGCATTAGAATCTGTACAGGAAGCATAGGTGACAGAATGACAACACATGAAAAGCAATTGGGAAACAGGGACAAAGTGTTGTCACTCTATAAACAGAAAGACCCTGAACAAGGACCTTCATGTCAGTATTACCAGGTATTATTTTAATTTAGGCTGCAGTTTTTCAAAGATTTAAAAGTAAATGACATTGACATGTTAAAGGTTATATGAGAGTTTAGCAATTAGGTTTACTAAATAGCAGCCATTGTTTTAAATTGGTTTCATTCCCTTACAAAAGGTGACCATACATGAGACTGTTGGCAGAGAAAGGTTAGACTGTCTCTGCTGATTAACAATGGGTGAATCTGGAGGAGGCCATAGCTTCCTTTCTCAGCCAGGCCACTACTGTGCTCCGTACTGACCCAGAAGAGGCTGAAGCATTTGGGTTTGTGACGGCCAATAAATTAGGCAGATGGCCAGTAAACAAAGGTGTGAGGAACTCATACTCAACAAGGGCGTGAGGGGCGACATTTCTGAAAACACCCACATTTCAGATTTTGTGGCACCACCTCCACAGCCAACCCACCCACCACAGCAGCATGCTGGTGGTTTTTGGAATAATGTTTTTATTTGTTATATTTTCTATATTTTTGTATGAATGGAATGCACTTTTTTTGTATTTGGATGGCAGATAGCATATCTAAATAAATTTGTTTTTTTTTATTCTGCAGAAAAAAAAATAACAATGTGTAGAATAATACTTGGCTGTGTGTTTTACGTCAAATGACAGTTTGAGGGTAGGCAGTTACATTTTAAAAAATGCAATGTAAAATTAAGGGACACCAACATAGTTGTTATTTTGATCTTAAAAACTTAAAAATGGTGTTGTGGTAACCTACCCAAAAAAAAAAAAAAAACAACAACAAACATAATAATATTCTTGATATCATTAGAAAAAAAAAAGCCTTTTAAAATACATTTGGCAGAACTCCATCAGTATCACCAGCAAAGCAACTTCATTATTATCCCATTAAAGAAGAAGAGAATTGTGCGCTGCATTTTGACATTTCATAATTTGCCACGTCACAAATCTTAATTCTCCATTATGAACGCCAGTTTACAAGACCAACCGCTTCCGGCTTGTTCCTTGGATCCGATCATGCATGTTTGTACTTTCGACTTTTGTGAGACGAATTTGTGTACTGACCATCAGAAAAAGCAGACTTGGAGCCGTCGTTTGCCAAAAATTTACTAGGATGTCATCCAACATTTGTTGGCTGAAAATTGGAAAACAATTGTTGAAAGGAGCATACTAATGTTAAGAACTTCGGACAACAGCCTGTCAAACGACAATCCCCTTCTGATTTTCGTACAGTGTGTACGAGGCTTTAGGGTTGCTAAGCTTCAGTAGATTATAATTTTTGTTTGAGTTTAGATGCACTTTAACTGTTCACTTGCCAGCCACTGCGGTTTCCATAAAGCTCCAATATGGTCGATGGAATCATCGTAACCTGACTGTCATGCACAGTGCAGCTCAATGTAGAGTCAGTAAAGATGAATGGAATACAGACAAATTTGGTCTGAATGGGCAAAGCCCATGTTTGCTTTCATGAAGCCCATAATTCTGTAGTAATCCATACTCTTATTATTTCTATTGTTAATATTAAATATCATATTTTACCTTTCAGCCAGTTTCCAAATTCTTTCATTTCCCCTGAAATGTAATGGATGGCGGTGCAAAACAAACCAAGGCTGCTGGAACAGTGATTGGGACTCTCTGCCGGCTTCTTCCCTTCCTTCTCCGCCATGTTAATAGGAATTTGGCACTCCATGATTTCTACTTTAGCGTAACACTACAAATTAACAGAAAATAGAGTCTCTAAATTTGTTTAGGTGCAACAATACATTGCCATTAGACCTACCACATGCCCTGTAAAAGAGAACCAGTTATGATTGGTGTTGGCCAGAGGTTTAAATATTGAGTTTTCAATTAGCTTACTTATGAAAGATTTCAAAATTCTTACTTATTTAGGTACAGTTGTGCTCATGAGTTGAGTCATTTGGGTCGTTTGTTGCTATTATGATTTAAAAAGAATAAACAGTTGATTGATAATAAATCGCTTCAGCCAAGCACTTAGGGCCGGTTCACACGGGGGCGACTTGTCAGGCAACAAGTCGCTCCGACTTAGAAGAAAGGTTCCTGTACTACTTTGGGGGCGACTTGCATAGACTTCTATACAGAAGTCGTCTTGCAAGTCGCCGCGGCAGTCGTGTGCAGGTCGCCTCGGTGAGGCGACCTGCAAGTCGTGCCGCTTCTAATGTGAACCGGCGCTAACCATGAGTGAAAGAAAAGTTTGTGTTATTCATATTCTCTGAAAAATAGCCAAGAAATCATAAATTCTGCCAGGGTATGTAAACTTATGAGCACAACTGTATAGTAGCTTGTGTAAGCATGCTATTACATATTACAAAGAAAAAAAAACAAAAAAAACAAAAAAAACACACATTTGAACAAACAAGACATACAACATTATCTAAATAAGGCCCTGGATATGTGCATGTAACTACTGCTATTGATCGTGAAGGGCTCCAATAACTGCCATTCATCATCCTCTCTACCCTCCTGTATCTGGATGGATAGAGGCTCGGCTTCTATATACCAACACTGGGCCATTGTAATTGGTGTTCAGCCATGAATGTGCTAATTAAAAGTCAGACTGGTCCTATAAGGTTTAGTTACTGTAAGACATACTTTAACACCACATCACACCCCTTTTCATGCAACGTGTCGTCAAAAAAATTTGGACGGATTTTGAAAGAAATTTTCTTCTAGTTTTTGAAAGATGAATAGTAGGCTACCACTGTTTATAATATTGAAAAACAAAGAAGGGCTTGCTCCCATTTTTAGTGTCAATAGATTTTTAGATAGTGTCAATAAATTTTTTACTTAAAAGAAAGGCATACTCGTACATTAACAAACAACGGCATACCAAAGGTTGCATAAATGGCTGAATGAACAAGGCATATTTTGCATAAACACAGTACAAAGCAAATACGTGAGGTATAATTTTACTATAGGATAGAACAAAAGAAACAAGGAGAAACCAAGAGTGAAAAAAATTGCCAAATGTACATAAATTTACCAATTTATGTACATTTGGCAAAATAATGACCCACACCTTTTTTTAAGAAGCCAGATTAAAGCTCCTATATTCTCCATAAGGGCTCTTTCACATGGGGCGGATCAGTGATGATCCGCCCCGTGAACACCCGCTTGCTCATCAGGGATCGCTCCGTAGATCCCCGCTGAGCAGGAAGAGGACAGGTCCATCGCTGCACACTGTGCAGCGACGGACCTGTCAGAGCGCCGCTCTCCCCTATGGGGGATCGGATGATGACGGACCGTAGAGTCCGTCGTCACCCGATCCGATCACGGATGGAAAAGTAGGGTTTTCCTCCGTTACACTTTTTCGGATCGGAGCGGGTCGGATGTCAGCGGACATGTCACCGCTGACATCCATGGAGGGTCCATTCAAGTCCGCCTAAAAAACTGATAGGCGGACCTGAACGGACAGTCCGTGTGAAAGAGGCCTAAAAGTTGTTGCCAGATCTGGATTAACTATTAAGCAAAAGAAGCATGTGTATAGAGCACCAAATTAAGGGGGGCACTACAGATTTTTTTTTTCCCCTAGCTATAAACGCCCTTAAAGAATTAGTTAATTTTCTCAACCCAAGCATATTAAAAATACAAACTAAATTTGGAAACATCATAGTGATACTTGTTAGCTCAAAGTAAAAACAATATATATATATATATATATACACATATACATATATATATATATATATATATATATATATATATATATATATATATATATATATATATATATATATATATACACACACACACACACACACACACACACACACACACACACACACACACACACACATATACACAAAAATAGTTCGTTTTTTTAAATTTCTTTACCAAAGAAATTATTTCCCTTATCATTTAAAGGTCTCGGTTGCTTGATTTTGATCCATGCCCAATCTGTTAAATAAAGTTAAAACATCTGTTATCTAATATGGTTGTGAGGTCTGTCCTGGAGCGGATCGGAAGAAAGTGAAAAAAGGTTAATACATTTTTTTTTCCACTTTCAGTACTGATTGAGTTTTATTGACTTGTCAGTTAAGCAATGGAGGGGCTTGGATTGCTAATTTGGGTAGAGGTGGTCTAATAAGAAATTAAAAAACGTATGTAATCTAGATACGCAAAGATATACTGGGTATTTGCAACAGATTTGCAATATAAACAATTGGAATGCATTTTCAGTAATAATTGGCCTACCCTTAAGATCGTGCATTGGGAGCACAATTGCTGGAAAAGCCGAAAATCATTTAGAACTTTAACTTCAATATGCCAAACTGGCACCCTATATGCTGGACACCCCATAAAATAAATATAATATTGTCTGGCAGGGTGTGTTTTTACTCATGTAAAAATAAATTGTAGGAAAAGATCTTCCTTTTGCTCCTCCAGTATGGATTTGACACATATGGAACCCCTTCACCAAGGCAATGTCCCTTTGATGAATGGGGTACCATGTGGTCCTGAATCATTACATTATGGTAGAGTGACAATGAAAAAATCCAATTAGCTATATTGGTGTGCTGGGGATGCCTTGCAACTTTCATGTATTTACTATTTGATTGAATCTCTACAGTGTGCTAAATGACCACTGTTATTTTGTCTTTGTATGGTTTTGCTGACATTTTGGTAATACAGTGCCTTGAAAAAGGAATTCATACCCTTTGAAATATTCCACATTTTGTCATGTTACAATCAAAAACGTAATTGTATTTAATTGGGATTTTATGTGATAGACCAACACAAAGTGGCACATAATTGTGAAATGGAAGGAAAATGATAAATGGTTTTCAACATTTTTTACAAATATGTGAAAAGTGTGGGGGGCATTTGTATTCAGCCCCCTTTACTCTGATACCCCTAACTAAAATCTAGTGGAACTAACTGCCTTCAGAAGTCACCCAATTAGTAAATAGAGTCCACCTGTGTGCAATTTAATCTTTGTATAAATACAGCTGTTCCGTGAAGCCCTCAGAGGTTTGTTAGAGAACCTTAGTGAACAAACAGCATCATGAAGGCCAAGGAACACCCCAGACAGGTCAGGGATAAAGTTGTGAAGAATCTTAAAGCAGGGTTAGGTAATTATATATATATATATATATATATATATAAAATTTATTTATATATATATATATATATATATCTCCCAAGCTTTGAACATCTCACAGAGCACTGTTCAATCCATCACCTGAAAATGGAAAGAGCATGGCACAACTGCAAACCTACCAAGACATGGCCGTCCACCTAAACTGACAGGCCGGGCAAGGAGAACATTAATCAGAGAAGCAGCCAAGAGGTCCATGGTAACTCTGGAGGAGCTGCAGAGATCCACAGCTCAGGTGGGAGAATCTGTCCACAGGACAACTATTAGTCATGCACTCCACAAATCTGGCCTTTATGGAAGAGTGGCAAGAAGAAAGCTATTGTTGAAAGCCATGTGGGGGACACAGCATGTGGAAGAAGGTGCTCTGGTCAGATGAGACCAAAGTTGAACTTTTTGGCCTAAAAAGCAGTGGCAGCTGGGAGGTATTTTTTTTTTTGGAGGGGGGGGGGGCATGGCAAACGGTGCACCCAATACCCCTGTCGGGTCGGGTTGGTCCGGTTGTTGAAATTACCTCAACCACGGACGGGTTCCCCGGCTCTTCTCCCCGGGCATCACGAGCGAACATCTCCTTCCCCTGCTCGGGGGCTTCGGTCTCCTCCCTCCTCTCTGGTGGGCAATCAGAACACTTCTCCCTTTGGCCAATCGGGAAATGCGTCTCACACCCGCACTTCCTGATTGGCGGAGAGGTGATTCAGTGTTAGAATAGCGAATATTTATTCGCTATTCTAACACACCTGGGTGGGCTCCGAGCACAATGCTCTGCGTCCAGAGCCCCGCCCTATTTTGAAGCCTATTAGAGCCTCTGGCTCTAATCAGGTGCTTAAAAAAAAAGAAAAAACCCTGCCCCTGTAATTCATGCACCCGGTGTCCTGAAAGGGGCAGGATGCATGAATAGGGGGTGGCGGCACCCGTAATGGATGTGCCACCCCTGCCTAAAAGCAAAACACTAAGTGTGGGGGAAAACTAACACTACACATAACCCTGAACACACCATCCCCAACGTGAAACATGGTGGTGACAGCATCTTGTTGTGGGGATGTTTTTCTTCA
Source organism: Aquarana catesbeiana (assembly GCF_042186555.1). Taxonomy (NCBI): domain Eukaryota; kingdom Metazoa; phylum Chordata; class Amphibia; order Anura; family Ranidae; genus Aquarana; species Aquarana catesbeiana. Next base: position 57,778,589 of record NC_133324.1, on the reverse strand, counting down.
GCAGGGACAGGGAAGCTGGATGGAGTCAAATACAGGGAAATCTTATGAAAAAATCTGTTTAAGTCTGAAAAAGACTTGAGACTGGGGCGGAGGTTTATCTTCTAGCAGGACAACCACAATAAACATACAGCCAGAGCTGCAATGGAATGGTTTAGATCAAATCATATTCATGTGTTAGAATGGCCCAGTCAAAGTCCAGACCTAATTCCAATTGAGAATCTGTGGCAAGACTTAAAAATTGCTCTATCTCCATCCAATCTGACAGAGCTTGAGCTATTTTGCAAAGAAGAATGGGCAAAAATGTCACTCTCTAGATGTGCAAAGCTGGTAGAGACATCCCCAAAAAGACTTGCAGCTGTAATTGCAGTGAAAGGAGGTTCTACAAAGTATTGGGGGGCTGAATACAAATGCACGCCACACTTTTCACATTTTTTTTTTTTTCAACAAATAAACAAGAAAAATAAATGGACCACCATTTATCATTTTCCTTCCACTTCACAATTATGTGCCACTTTGTGTTGGTCTATTACATAAAATCCCGATAAAATACATTTACCTTTTTTTTGGTTATAACATAATTTCAAGGGGTATAAATACTTTTTCAAGGCACTGTAATTCTCTTCCTTGGTCCCGGTACAGTGACAACTTTCTTATTTGGGCCCTTGGATTAAAATGTTTAAGAACGCTTGATTTAGAGCAGACTTTCTAAAATGTTTTACCCAATTGTCTGCCGAGACTGATGGAACTAGAGCTAGGAAAATACTCATATCCCTGTTATTGTACTATGCACGTAAAGCCATCATGATGAACTGGAAACAACCATCTCCCCCCATCTGTCAGATTCTGGAAAAACCTAGTAAACGCCAGTTTACCCCTTTATAAAGCCCACCTACTCGGGCAGGGGTTGCCCACAAACGTTTGAAAAGGTATGGACCTGTTGGCTGGATGATAATATCACGGCAACTGATGCAGTAACCAACTCCTAGATTAACACTATGGTTATAGTATGTTAGTATATTAACCCAATTACTCTCATGTTACATTATCCTGTCATTGCAATATTGAGCACAGATTCTCCTGAACTAAACCTCTCCCCACATTGGGGTATAGATAAGTAAGGTTGTTTATGTTGTACGGTCTGCCCTGTTGTGGTCTGTTGCTGCATCAGAGGTAGTTTATGTTGAACGATGTGCCCTGTTGTGGTTCGTTGCCGCATCAGAGGATCTGTCCCTGCGCGGGCACTGTTTGGCCCCTGTGTGGGCAATTTTGTATGCTAATGAAAAACTTAAAAGATTTTATAAAGAAAAAAAAAAAAAAAAAAAAAAAATTATATATATATATATATATATATATATATATATATATATATATATATATATATATATATATATATATATATATATATATATATATATATATATATATATATATATATATATATATATATATATATTACCTAGAATGAACTTTTAAAAAATAATTTTCAAGTGTCGGAGAGCGCATGCTAAAAATGATTAAAACTACAACTCACAGTGCATTAGCATGATCAGCAAGTTGTAGTAGAAAGTTTAAAATAAAAGACTAAAGAATGTGGTGTGCCTAAAGTATTTAACACCCAGGGCAGATCATTTTTAACACACTTCTCTGCTGTTGTACAACAAAATTATTGTAGTAATAATTTTGAAAGGACTATAAATTACAGTAAAGATACAATAAAACTTGTGGTATACTCCAACATTAGTGGTCAGTTTGGAAACGGCCCCTAACATGGTCAATTGATACTTCCCCCCTAGTAATGATGGGTTGTGTGGTGTGTGTGTGTGTGTGTGTGTGTGTGTGTGTGTGTGTGTGTGTGTGTGTGTGTGTGTGTGTGTGGTGTGTCATCATTTTGCCAGGGCTCATTACTCAAGTAACCCCTAGCAACATCTGGAGAAACCCCAAGGTCCCATGGAACCCTGGCTGTTTTATAGTACAATTAGTGTTGTATTTTCTCATTCGTTCATTGACAGACACAGCGCTTCCTTATTCAGAACCATAGGGGTTATATCGCCCCCTACAGGGGTAGTACACTAGGCAGAAAAAAAGACTTGACTACGCCCATGGGCATCCCCTCTCTGCTATAGGCCTTCAGTTTTTTTTTTTTTCTGCCTAGTCAGGAGTAAGGACCTAGTTCCCTGCTGGGATCTCTGGTCCTGGCAATTTTTTTTTTTTTCTTTTTAAGCTACTAACGGAGGCCCGTTCACCTGCCAAGCTGGAGGCCTGGCTGTGCTGCCTTATTGCTGACACTTGTGGATCCCACTGCCGCACTGTCGGCTTCTATGCTTCTTTCTCCTCCTGGCTGCACTGCAGGGGGATCGGTTCTTAGATCTGTGCCACCTTCTACCTACTGTCCAGTCCTCCTGTGTCCCCCCCCCCCCGAAGTGCTGCTGGCAGATGCGGAGGTCACACATTTTTCTTTTTTTAGGATGGAGAGTATGTAAATATGTAAATTTACTGGCCCCTTCATTTACTGAATGAACACAGTGAGCGATCCGTACTGATCACTCATGGGGGTTGATTTACTAAAGGCAAATAGACTGTGCACTTTGCAAAGTGCAGTTGCACTCTGTAAAAGGAGTTGTTCCAGAGCTTAGTAAATGAGCAGAAGCTTTGCTGACTTCCATCATCCAATCACGTGCAAGCAAAAAAGCATTTTTTTTCTTTGCATGTGATTGGGTGTTCTTTTTGCAAAGTGAAGATTTGCCTCATTTACCAAGCTCTGGATCAACTGCCCTTGCAGAGTGCAACTACACCTTGCAAACTGCACAGTCTATTTGCCTTTAGTAAATCAAGCCCACTGTGTTCATTCATAACTGAAGCATAGTAAAATGCGTTTACTATGTCCGAGTTTGTGAATGAACAGGAAGCCTCCAAGTGCTTCCCATTTATTCATCTGTGCAGTGCAATTGAGGCGGAAGGGGAAAGGGGCTCATGAATCTATGTCCTCTGTCCCTTTCTCTGGCTCAAATAGGAGTTTAGATCCTAGGTGTTTCAGAAGAGGTCCCCCCAAAAGCGCAATAAAAATTTAAAAAAGTAAAACAAAATTCTAGGAAAAAAAAAAAAAAAGAGTTAAAAAATAAATAAGAAGATAAAAAAATAAAATGAAGGACTCGTTCAAATGTGCTATGTTCTCTGAAGAGCAGTCAGCATTTGAATTCTTCTTCAGAGAGCATTTGACAGGCAGGGAGGCGGCATATTGGTTTCTCAAAGTCTTCTTTAACCCGGCACCAGACTAATTTGCATGTGGTTTCGGGGAGCTTGCAGAGAAGTGCTATTCATTTGAATGGGCCTTGTTCGATCATTTGATATTTTTGGAGGGGGTAGTCTGTACGGGCTCTGTGATTTCTTACAGCAGCCCTGATCCTCATTGGTCTTTTTTAAACAAAAAGGAAAAAAAAAAAAAAAAAAAAAAAAAAATCTAATAAAACATTTGAAACAACAGTACATAAAACAATGCTCTTTGGATGCCATTGAGTTGGACGCCGGGTGACATGTATAAAAACTGATACAAATAAAATACCCACCAGCAAACAAAGGTCTGGAAGAGGAAGAAAATATACTTGTAAATGTCACTTTGTAACAAGTTTGGGTGACACTTGGAACATTGACTTTTTGCTCTGCATACCTGTACAGGGCAATCCCAGGAGTGAACACTATACAATAGTTTTATAGACGGCTGTGCATATTTACCGTTCACACTCTATATTAAAGTGTACAGCTCCTGTTACTATAAAACATAGAGATAAGTCTTTACACTGTGTCAATAGTCAGAATTTTCAGTAAACAAAACTCTATTCCCGGTTTAAACAGTTTCTTACATGTAGAAAAAAATTGATATACATCACCGCACAATGAAAAAGGAAAGTTGAGCCACAGAGCCACCACGTACTGGTATAGCGATCACACATCAAAAAAAAAGTAAAAAAGGTACAGGTCTATAGTAGTGCCCCTTCTGTGCATCTGTCTCTTTAAAAAAAACATAAACAAATACAGTATCTCACAAAAGTGAGTACACCCCTCACATTTTTTGTAAATATTTTATTATATCTTTTCATGTGACGACACTAAATAAATGACACTTTGCTACAATGTAAAGTAGTGAGTGTACAGCTTGTATAACAGTGTAAATTTGCTGTCCCCTCAAATAACTCAACACAGCCATTAATGTCTAAACCGCTGCCAACAAAAGTGAGTACACCCCTAAGTGAAAATGTCCAAATTGGACCCAATTAGCCATTTTCTCTCCCCGGTGTCATGTGACTCGTTAGTGTTACAAGGTCTCAGGTGTGAATGGGGAGCAGGTGTGTTAAATTTGGTGTTATCGCTCTCACTCTCTCATACTGGTCACTGGAAGTTCAATATGGCACCTCATGGCAAAGAACTCTCTGAAGATCTGAAATAAAGAACTATTGCTCTACATAAAGATGGCCTAGGCTATAAGAAGATTGCCAACACCCTGAAACTGAGCTGCACTACAGTGGCCAAGACCATACAGCGGTTTAACAGGACAGGTTCCACTCAGAATAGGCCTCTCCATGGTCGACCAAACAAGTTGAGTGGACGTGTTCAGCGTCATATCCAGAGGGTTGTCTTTGGGAAATAGACGTATGAGTGCTGCCAGCATTGCTGCAGAGGTTGAAGGGGTGGGGGTGGGGGGTCAGCCTGTCAGTGCTCAGACCATACGCCGCACACTGCATCAAATTGGTCTGCATGGCTGTTGTCCCAGAAGGAAGCCTCTTCTAAAGATGATGCACAAGAAAGCCTGCAAACAGTTTGCTGAAGACAAGCAGACTAAGGACATGGATTACTGGAACCATGTCTGATGAGACCAAGATAAACTAATTTGGTTCAGAACTTCAGATGTGTCAAGCGTGTGTTGCGGCAACCAGGTAAGGAGTAAAAAAGACAAATGTGTCTTGTCTACAGTCAGGCATGGTGGTAGGAGTGTCATGATCTGGGGCTGAATGAGTGCTGCCAGCACTGGGGAGCTACAGTTCATTGAGGGAACCATGAATGTCAACATGTACTGTGACATACTGAAGCAGAGCATGATCCCCTCCCTTCGGAGACTGGGCCCCAGGGCAGTATTCCAACATGATAACGACCCCAAACACACCTCCAAGATGACCACTGCCTTGCTAAAGAAGCTGAGGGTAAAGATGATGGACTGGCCAAGCATGTCTCCAGACCTAAACCCTACCGAGCATCTGTGGGGTATCCTCAAACGGAAGGTGGAGGAGCGCAAGGTCTCCAACATCCACCAGCTCTGTGATGTCATCATGGAGGAGGGGAAGAGGATTCAAGTGACAACCCGTGCAGCTCTGGTGAACTCCATGCCCAAGAGGGTTAAGGCAGTGCTGGAAAAATAATGGCGGCCACTCAAAATATTGACACTTTGGGCCCAATTTGGACATTTTCACTTAGGGGTGTACTCACTTTTGTTGCTAGCGGTTTAGACATTAATGGCTGTGTGTTGAGTTATTTACATTGTCCCTTCTATTTCTGTATGTGGATGATGGAACTGTAGTTATTTTAAGAATAATAATAATAATAATAATTAAAAAAAAAAAAAAATCTAAGTTCTTTTTTTCCCCCCAATCGATATACAGCTGTCACATGACCCAGCTCTCTCCCAGCCTGTCTGCAGGGAAACATAAGCCTTAGGAGCTTCTAGTCCTCCGCTGCTGGTCACATGTTCAAAAATAACCACTTGCTTACTGGGCACTTATACTCCCTTCCTGCCCAGGCCAATTCTCAGCTTTCAGCGTTGTTACACTTTTAATGACAATTGCGCGGTCATGCTACACTGCACGCATATGAAATTTTTATCATTTTATTCACACAAATAGAGCTTTCTTTTGGTGGTATTTAATCACAACTGGGGTTTTTTTTTTTTTTTGGTTTAACAAAAAATAAACTGAAAATGGAAAAAAAAAAAAAAATATAACAGATTTCATAGTTCATTAAAATCTTTTGCAAACAGGTAATTTTTCTCCTTCATTGATGGGCGCTGATGAGCCTGCACTGGTGGGCACTGATAGGCAGTACTGATGAGGCACTAATAGACACTGATAGGTGGCACTGATTGGCAGCACTGGTGGGCATTGGTAAGAAGCACTGGTGGGCACTGTTTAGCAGTCCCTCTTACAAGAGCCGGCAATCGGCTTTATTTTTTTCTCCTCACACTGTCAGCGGGCGCTGGTGGGCACTGCTTAGCAGTCCCTCTTACAAGAGCCGGCAATATTTTTTTCTCCTCACACTGTCTGCGCGAGGGGGAGAAAAAAAAAAAAAAAAAAAGATTATTGGCTTGTTTACCTCATGTGATCAGCTGTCATTGGCTGACAGCTGATCACGTGGTAAAGGGCCGTGAGTGGCCCTTTACTCCGTTCTTTGATGAGCCCAAGGACTTTGATCACAGAGTGCGGCCTGCACCCCACATGAGAGGACATACACGGACGCACTTCTGGCAATCTAAGCCCACACTGTAGCTATCTTTAAACCATAGCACGGGCGTGAGGGGGTTAAAAATAACAGCCTTTGGGATACAAAAAAATAATTAATATCAATAAACTGTTTTATATTGTCATACAAATATATACTTGAAATCAAATCTTTATTTTTTTTTGACAATATGGTGTGGGCGGATTTCTGCTGGTCACAGGCTGAGTCACGCCCCACTAGCCAGTGTCTTAGAATAAGAGGGAGGTGAAGCCTCCAGTCAGGATGTAATATCCCACCCATATTGTGTTTGGCTGGTTAGTGGGCATGAAGATGAGGGGGAAGGTGTGGGCTGTCGTTTACCACTGTCTATACGCCCACGTGTGACTCTATAGTCACATGGGCTGCTCAGATGCGATAGGGAGGAAATGCTCAGGGCAGAAAATACACTGAAAACTGACCATGTGCAGAGTTGCCACCACCACTCGGCTGAGTCCCCAGCTGCAGTGGGGACATGGACAGAAGGGGGAGATAGAGAACAGCAGGATCAACCAGGTTTTTTGCAGATTACAGAAAATTAATCTCATAGTGACTGAGTGAGTATGAACAGCATGTAATACACCATTTATTGATAGATTTTAATGATGTGGGTTTATTGACACTTTAAGTGAATGAACCATTAAGTCCAAACATGTATTTATTCAGTGCTTCTTTCTTCACCACTAAGGGCCCTTTCACACAGGGGCGGTTTGCAGGCGCTATTGCGCTAATAATAGCGCCTGCAAACCGTCCCGAAAGTGCTGCTGCTTTGTCTCCAGTGTGAAAGCCCCGAGGGCTTTCACACTGGAGCAGTGCGCTAGCAGGACGGGAAAAAAAAGTCCTGCTAGCAGCATCTTCGGAGCGGTGAAGGAGCGGAATATATACCGCTCCTGCCCATTGAAATCAATGGGACAGCACGGCTATACCGCCGGCAAAGCGCCTCCGCAGAGGCGCTTTGCGGTGGTTTTTAACCCTTTCTCGGCCGCTAGCGGGGGGGTAAAACCGCCGAATATCGACATATCCGACGCCGCCCCCGCCCAATGTGAAAGGGCTCTTAAAGTAGTGTACAAGTTAATGACTTTCAGTGCTCTCATGTGGGGCGCCCGTCCAACATACATACTGGCATTTTGTGGTCCCTCTGTACTATAAGGTTCTACAAATTTGATAGCTAGTAATCGATTTACAGAGAATTCTCCTTGATGTGTTTTTCTCTCCTTGAGACTTTGAGAAATTGAAATCACTTATTCTATTCCTTCTGGGCACACAAGCAGGTGTGCTCCCAAGCCACGGCTCTGCGTGTCTATTCACCCCGCCCCCTCCATCTCCTGATTGGCTCCTGACTGTGATTGACAGCAACAGGAGCTTATGGCTCCCGCTGCTGCCAAAAGCCAATCAGGAGTGCAAGTCCCCGGAGAGGCAAGGCTCTCGTGGACATCTCTGGATCAAGAGGGGGCTCAGGTAAGTATTAGGGGGTGCTGGGTGGGGGGGGGGGGGGGTGGGCTGATGCATACAGGTTTTTTACGTTCATGCATTTGTAGGCTGCTGCAGTTTGGGCATAAGCCAGCCTCATACTAAAACCCTCACGTCAACTGCTATCTAAGCAGTAGTACGGTTCCTTCCAAAACATTTACAGATTTTTGAATAAAAGAAGGCCTGTGTTGGTCATAGAGAATACAAGTAATAGTATTGAAGGCTACGGACATCAGGTTACCTTTACTTGGTCACCTTTCCCCCGCAGAGAGCTGCCAAAACCCCCGAAAAAAGCCCACACAGATTGCAGCTTTCTAAACCTGATGTTTGGATAGGTTTACCCCAACCGCCTGAGAGTGATTCAAATACAACTAAAGGCAAAACTTTTTTTTTTAAAGTTTTGGACAGCATGGAGATGGATTAGAAACCCTGTCAGTTTTTATTGCTGTCTGTGTCCCCATTAGGGAGATGCACCCTCTTTACCATAATCTATAGCTCCCAACTGTGCCTAAATTTGGAACAAAGTCCCTCTGTCCCTCTTTCCTCCTTATTTGTCCCTCATTTTAATCTGATCTATATAGTTGTATAGCTCCCAACTGTCCCTGATTTCGAGGGACTGTCCCTGATTTGGAACAAAGCCCCTCTGTCCCTCTTTCCTCCTCATTTGTTTCTCATTTTGGTCTGATCTATATAGTTGTATATAAAATGCACTTTTTATCTGTCAAAAAAAAGGGTTTGCCAGCACTATACCTTTCATCTGATTTCTACATTGCTGTATTTGTAAATACAAAAAGCCAATATAAAGGAATAGTAGTGGTAAAAAAAAAAAAAAAAAAAAAAAAAAAAAAAAGCACCTGTGGGTTTAACTAATCTTTTTTTTTGTACAATTCCCCTTTAAGGGGCGTGGCAAGGGGTGTGTCCTATGCCTGCATATTTTGCTGATAGGTGTCCCTCATTCCCATCTCAAAAAGTTGGGAAGTATATCAAATGCACTACTTATCTTTCAAAAAAATATTTTACAATGCTAAACCTCTTATCCAATTTCTAAATTGCTGCATTTGTAAGTCCCAAGAGCCAATATAAAGTAATAGTAATGATAAAAAAAAAAAAAAAGTTTAACCAATAATTTTTTGGGGTACAATTCTCTTTTAAGGGGGTGTGCTAGAGGGTGCATCTTATAACTACATCATTTTGCTAACAGGTGTCCTTCATTCCCATTCCAGAAAGTTGGGAGGTATGCATTATCATTGAAAGGAAAGAAAATTACAAATTTTGGATTGTCCCCAGAAAAGTAATAGAGTGGAAATCTTCCAATGGAGACACTAATTCTGGTGACCTGGGGGGACCCCAAGGAATTTGCTTAAAGTATAAGTCAAGGCAAAACTTTTTTTGTTTTGGATAGAGTGGAGATGGAATAGACCTGGGGGTCCCGAAGGAATTCCCTTAATTTGCAGAGATTTCCACTCACTTCCTGTTTGGCTATGGGACAGGAAGTGAAGGGAAATAATCTCTGCAACGGTGGCACAGATGGCAAAAAAAAAAAAAAAAAAAAAAAAAGGTACTGCACTACTTTTGAAAAAGTGCCGCACCAAATCGCATTGGTACAGTTGTACCATCTGATCTGCTGCCCGCAAATGCACTGCGTTTGCGATCTGCATTTGGGCTGCCAGTTTGCTGTGGGAACAGCACATGAGCTTTTTTTTTTCCAGGCTCAATCGGATGTTTTTGGCCTAATTCAATTCAATGGGAGGCGGAGCGCCTGATGTGTGTAGAGTTGCCACTTCATCCCTTTAAACCCGAACATCTTTGAATTACACAGGTTCTGAGGCTAATTTAATGCAGATAAGGCACCAAGTGAGTTTAATTACCACCTTAATCAGCCACAGAACCTGTCTAATTAATATGTGTTTGGGTTTACAGGGATGAGGTGGCAACCCTAGATGTGTGACACGTGCATTTTAATGTGTTTTTCCTGCATGTTTACACCTAGCAACCAGTCTCCTCCTCTTAGCAACCTCAGGCCTGTGAACCCAATGGAGGATTCAGCGGTGTCCATGTTGGATATGGAGACTTTGATCCACCTGGTGAGGGTCCTCTATGACCCCCCCCAGTGTCGGGTTGCCACCTCATCCCTTTAAACCCGAACACATATAAATTACACAGGTTCTGAGGCTAATTAAATGCAGATAAGGCACCAAATGAGTTTAATTACCACCTTAATCAGCCACAGAACCTGTGTAATTAATATGTGTTCGGGTAAAGGGATGAGATGGCAACCCTACCCCAGTGGTGTCCATTACAAGAATGGTGGTAAGCAGCACAGAGGCCTGGGGGGAAAAAAAAAAAAAAATTGGCATGGCAGACATGGCTCAAGACACCACAACACTACACAGAAAAACCAGGAAGTAGATACAAAGACAAAACATGTAATGTCACAGGAGGATACTGTATTCCATTGCCCAAAACAAAAAGGTTTTAAGCTTGAACATACACGAAAAAATGCTTTAAAAAAGGTTTGAGAAAAAAGTTTGACATGGCTCAAGACACCACAACACTACACAGAAAAAACAGGAAGTAAATACAAAGACAATGGCAGGTGATGTCACGACGGGAAGGTATTGCCCAACACAAACAACGCTTTAAAAACCATGCAAAAACTTCCTTCCTTTGTCTCCACCCGCCTCCATTGTTCATGGCCCGTCCATGTGTTTACAGGTCACCCATTTTATTTATTATTTTATTACAGGTACCTAATCACTTAAGGACCAGGCCTATTTTTGACACCCGTTGTTTACAAGTTAAAATCATTTCTTTTTGCTAGAAAATCACTTAGAATATATATATATATATTTATTTATTATTTTTCAGACACCCTAGAGAATAAAATGGCGGTCGTTGCAATAATGTCACACCGTATTTGCGCAGCGGTCTTACAAAAATGCAATTTTTTGGGAAAAAAAAAAAAACAAAACACTTTTTTGAATTAAAAAATAAGAACACTGTAAAGTTAGCCCAATTTTTTTCTATATTGTGAAAGATGATGTTATGCCGAGTAAACTGATACCAAACATGTCATGCTTCAAAAATTGCACCCGCTTGTGGAATGGTGACACACTTTGGCACTTAAGCGATGTAAAAAATAAAAATTTCTACAGGTTACCAGTTTTGAGATACAGAGGGTGTCTTGTTCTAGAATTATTGCTCTCGCTCTGATTGCAGCGATACCTCACATGTGTGGTTTGAACGCCGTTTTCATATGTGGGTGTGACTTATGTATGCATTCGCTTCTGCGCGCGAGCTTGGAGGGACGGGGCACTTAAAATTTTATTTTTTTCTTATTTATTTTACTTCTTAGTTTTTATTTTTACACTGTCCTTAAAAAAAAAAAAAAAATGTATTCCTATTACAAGAAATGTATACTTCCCTTGTAATAGAAAAAAAGCATGACAGGACCTCTTTAATGTGAGATCTGGGGTCAAAAAGACCTTTACACTATCAAAAAAATTGTCCCTTTTAAGGCCATTGGGTGGAAGTGACGTTTGATGTCGCTGCCGTCATCTAATGGCACAGAGTCGAGTGGGGGCCATCATTCCCTCACTCGACTTAGTGTCTCAGAGGGGAAAGGATCGGATCGTTTCCGCCGATACAGACAGCTACGGAATGCGGCGGAGATGACTGGGACGCGGTGGGTGGGCACCTCTCCCCCCACCGATAAGTGATCTCGCGGAGACCACTTTTATCTTAAAGCGGATCGACCGCTGTTGAAGAAAATATCAGGCTATCTGCTCCCATACTATCTGTAATCACATCGCATGGACATCGCATGTGATTTGCACTGCAGTGCGAATCACATGCGAGATCTCTCACCACACACTGGTGGGAACCGGCACTTAATGTCAGAAAATAGAATAATTTTTTAAACTCACGTTCTCTTGTATTGCCTGGAAGTTGTTTGCGGTCTCCATCGGCGGGATATTTTCTGAAGCTATAGGAGGACAGTCCATGACATGTCTTATCTCTGTCTCTGCCAGAACTCTACGTCTGAGTGTGGTAGGGGGAGATATACAATTCTGTGTATAATAGTAAACTTCTCATCAATTTTAAAGGGAAACTATATTATATTGTGTCTGGAGGTAAGTGAGGAGCGTTTATGACTGTCTTATCTCTGTCACTGCCAGAACTCAACCTCTGCATGTTGTAGGTAGAGATATAAAATTCTGTGTAAAATAGTAAATGTCTCATCAATTTTATAGAGAAACGTTATAATATGTAGCAAGGTCTCAGGCCTCCTTCAGTCTAATGAGAACCTCCAGAGCCAAGAGCTGCTGACATCCTATACATGCCCCCTATACATGCATCCGGCCCATATTTAGGATGCCGGACGCATGAATTCCAACAGGGGGGGGTGTGTTTTGTTTTTTTTTGAAGCACCTAATTACAGCCAGAGGCTCTAATAGGTTTCAAAACAGGGTGGGCTTGGGGCGCAGAGAATGCGAATGAGCCCACCCAAGTGTGTTACAATAGCAAATGAATATTCGCTATTTGTAACACTGAACCTCCTCCCAGCCAAAGAGTCTTGCGGGTCTTGAGACCCATCACCCGATTGGCTGAAAGGACAGGCGATCCTTTTGGAGGCCTAGGGAGGAGGGGAGGAGATGCATGGCGGAAGCTGCCGTGATGGAGAAGAGGATGCAGGAGCCGCTGCCCGATGCCTGCCCCCCGCCACCTAGATGGGGTAAGTGACGGCGGGTGGGGGAGGTGCATTTTAAAGGGAAATTATATTATAGTATATTATATAGCACCCTCTAGTGTACAAAGTTGTTAGCTGACTCACAGTAGCTCAAATGAGTTTGGGCAATTGGGTTGGGTTCAGTTGTAGGTCAGGCTGGAGGGCTCTACAGATCAGGCTTCTGGCACCCCCCCCCCCCCCGGTTCTAGAAACTACCAGAAAGTTCTAGAAGCTAGTGGGCGGAGGTGAGGGGTCAATGATCTACACATTTATGAGATTCTGACCAATCCCCAGACAGGAGGCCTGAGAAGGTGGTTGGATGGGCTCATAAATATAGAAGAGCCTGGCCAGCACATGGTTGTTGCTGGAAGGTAAATGAAGTGTTGAGGCTGGAGTCGCGAGGCCTGTGAGGGAACACCGGGGCTAGGGGCTCTGCCTCCAGGCATGAGCTGAGGAGAGGAAGAGAAGCTGCAGAGGGGTCTTCACTAACTTATCGTCTCATCCAGGAGACACCCTGCCCAGAGAGCAAAGATCTGTCCAGCAGGAGGCCTGAACAGCAGTCTATGCAAGCAGCAGGATTCAAGGGACAGTGTGAGGACCCTCTACCTGATCACCCCCAGGGCCAAAAAGGGAGAAGGCTGCCAGATGTAATATTTAGCATGCTTTTATGGGATAGTGTCCCAGCTAACCTAAATCCCTTGCTTTGGGACATTTTCAAGAAAGCCAGGTGGGCTTGTGTTTTCTATAAAGGGGACCTAGAGCGCCTGTAAGCAGTTTGTATAGCTGCTACTGATCCAGTAAAGGCTGGAACTATTCTGGAAGAAGTACAAACTAAGATCAATTTTTTTGTACTGCAAACAGTATAAGGAGAAGTTGTCTTTAAAGTCATTCGATTCAGTTATGGGCATCCCCTAACCCTTCATCACTATCCAAGTTGTTAATCCCACAATAAAAACAAAAAAAGCCCAGGGACTGATTCTGTGTCTGGATGCAAGGTTGGAAAATGTGTGTTGCCTGGCTGTGCAGGAGTACGGGGACCTAAAATCCAGTGGCCCTCTAGGGGGTAGTGCTACAGTTATATTATCCCTTAGATTGTAAACTCCACAAGCAGGGGCCTCCTATTCCTTCTGTATTGAACTGTTTTGTAATTGTACTGTCCCCCTTTTTATTGTAAAGCTCTGCGTAAACTGTTGGCGCTATATAACTCCTGTATAATACAGTGGAACCTTGGATTACGAGCATAATCCGTTCCAGGAGAATGCTTGTAATCCAAAGCACTTGCATATCAAAGCGAGTTTCCCCATAGAAGTCAATGGAAACAAAGATAATTCGTTCCACATTGACTTCTATTGCATGTAATACCGCATGTGGCCAGAGGTTGGGGGGCGTCGGAGACCCTCGGAAAAACTTGGAAACCCTCGGAAAGGTTCTGAAACACTCGGGAACAGAGTATTTCAGAACGGCTCTGAACCGTTTCCGAGTGTCACCAGCGCCCCCCCGCACCTCTGGCCAAATGCGGTACTGCACAGCCCATTAGCTTGAATTCTGCTTGTTTTGCGAGACAACACTCACAAACCGAGTCAGGATTTTTTTTTTTTTTGTTGTTGCTAGTCTTTTAAAACGCGTTACTTGTTAACCAAGATTCCACTGTAATAATAATAATAATAATAATATTTCTGGAGCTATGCAAGGACAGTCCATGACATGTCTTATCTCTGTCCCTGCCAGAACTCTGCATCTGAGCGTGGTAGGGAAAGATATGAAATTCTGCGTATAAAAAGGAAGCTTCTCATCAATTTAAAGGAAAACTATCATATATTATATTACTGTGTATAATATTATATTATTTCTGGCTCTATGAGAGGACAGTCAATTACTGTCTTATCTCTGTGTCCCTTTTAGAACTCTACGTCTGAGTGTGGTAGGAGGATATATAAAATTCTGTGTATAATAGTAAACTTCTCATCATTTTTAAAAGGCAAAACTATAATAATATATTATCATATATCCTGAGTTACCATTATTATTCTGATCTAAGGGCTTGTTGTCACCAGCTGGGGCACGTTATGCTCAGTGTGCATTGTGAAGGGCAGGGAGATGGGTTGGGGGCTTTTATAGGTAAATAATATGCTTAAAATACATTAAATGCGACGGGGCGTGGCCGGATGTGAGGGAGAGAAGACGTGCTGCGGCTGAGCTCCGCTCTCACATAGATCCTGATACCGATCCTGGCTCGAATATCTCATCCACCTCCACCTAATCCGGCATCCTGGGGTCCAAGAGGTCCTACAGCACCAAGCTGACCCCCCCGCCACCTTCGGGTAAGACCCGTTCATCATCCGCGGCCTATACCCGCTCCTCAGCCGCCGCCATCTTGTCCACGAGGCCTCCTATCTCCACAATGTCGGCTGGTACACAGACACAAACCCTCTCTGGGCTGTCTGCAGCACAGGCAGCCTCACATGCAGAGCTTCTAGCTGCTATAAAAACGGGCAATGACTCTGTCATGGTCAAGATAGACCATCTAGTCACGGATGTCAGCCTTATAAGGCATGACATGGACAAATTTAGGTCCCGGTTCGCTGAGGCTGAAGGCCGCATCTCCCAGCTAGAGGACGATACCAGAGCTGACTCCAGGGACCTCCGTGCCCTGCAATTGCAAGTGAAAGCCCTGCAAGAAAAGTCCATAGACACTGAGAACAGACTGAGGAGGAACAATATTCGTGTCATAGGTCTCCCTGAGAGAGCAGAGGGGGCTAAACCGGCTGAATTTGCAGAATCCTTCCTCCTCTCTCTCCTGGATATCCCTGCCATGCCTCCTACGTATGTAGTGGAGAGGGCCCACAGGGTCCCCCCTGCTCCCCCTATACCCGGAGCCCCGCCGAGACCATTCCTCCTCAGGCTCCTGAACTACAGAGACCGGGACAAACTGCTTGCTGCAGCCAGGGAGAAGCAAGAATTACGCTTCAACAATGCCAAGATAATGCTCTTTCCCGACTATTCCCCAGAGATACAGCAAAGACGCCGATCGTTCACGGAAGCAAGACGACGCCTGAGAGACAAAGGATTAAAATTCAGCTTACTTTACCCTAGCAAGCTTCGTGTGATTGATGGCGAAAGAGCTCACTTCTTCATGGATCCTGAGGCAGCTCTTCCTGGCTGGATGGTCGTGGCTAGATTTCAGCTCTGTATCCCCAGGTACTGTGACTTGACTTAATTAACCGGCAAGCCTCAATCCTCTTATTTTCCCCCCTTTTCACTTGGATCTACCATCAATAACCCTTACTTACCCTTGGGGTCATGTTATCTACTGCGGATCTCCACTTTTCAAAATTTCCAAATGACGCGCTGAGATTCTGACCCCATCTTCATTTGCACTGCAAGCTGACCCCATACTTTTTTCTTTTTCGCTGGACTTTTATTTTTCTCCCTCCCCCTATTTTCTTATGTCCCTACTTCATTTCACAACCCCAGTTGGATAAGTCATTCACCGTGTGTGTGAACTGAGCACTATATTGAGAGCCGGACTGCTCGCCCTCCTGTTGAGCGAACTACACAACCACCCCAACAGGATCTCCACGCAACAGATCCCTCACTCCCCCTCCTGCACTCCCCCTCCATCTACCCCCATTTGGAGGCGGTATATCACCCCACGGTTGAGGGGAATAGAACAAGTTCCCACCCACCTACCAAGACCACGGACTGGTCTGTAGTAAAAACATTACAGAGGGATAACCCTATTTAAGGGTACACCTACAGTTAGAGGTTGTTTTCTCTTTTTTTGGGTAAAAAACTGTTCCCGCTCTCCTCCCCGGTTCAAATTTTTTCTTTTGGAGAGGAGATGGGAATTAGTAGGATAAGCACTCAGTGCTTGGGTCGTTTATGTTTTAGTTTGTTGTTTTTATTGTTAGTGTCTAAATGGTTGCTGCAGTGGTCAATTGTTACCGCCACATGGTGGGGGTGCTCGGGGATTTTGCTGCCTGTGAGTTTCCCTCGCATATGCCCCTCCTACTATCCTGTTCTACATCGGTTCCCCTTCTACATATGGCTACCTCCCTAACTGAAAAGTTTACTGTCCTCTCATGGAATATCAGAGGCCTGAATTCCAAATTCAAGCACGCACTATTAACCAAATACCTGAAACTCCACTCCCCTCATATTATTCTTCTCCAAGAGACTCACCTCACAGGCAGCAAGGTTCTGACTCTTAAAAAACCCTGGATACAGAGGTCCGTGCATGCTACATACTCCTACGCAAGGGGGGTCTCAATACTAATTGCCAAGAAATTCCCATGCACAATTGAGGAAGTATGCACGGACCCCCAGGGTAAATTTGTTATTTTGGTGTTTAGACATTGGTCTCAGAGATATATTGTGATTAATATTTACATACCTCCACCCTTTTCTCCAAGCCTTCTCTATACAGTCCTGGAAAAAGCGGCCCCCTTTTGCCCCGGGAAACTTTGGTAATGGGGGATTTTAATGCTATTCTCTCCCCAAACATGGATAGACCTGCCCCTCCTAAAAACCACAACTCTGACTTACTCTCCTGGGCACAGGCAATGGGCTTGGAGGAGATATGGAGATGGAGACACCCTGCCCTTAGGGCTTACTCGTGCTTCTCGGCTTCCCACAAAACTGCCTCAAGAATAGACTTAGCTTTCTCCAACCAATCGCTGTTAGCAGACGTAGTGGAGGCCTCCTATCTTCCCAGTGGCCTATCCGATCATAGCCCTCTGGTTGTGGAGTTCCGCTCGTCTGCATGTCGGGATGCGGCTTTGTGGAGGCTGGGGGCACAGTGGATCTCTCACCCTGAGGTGGCTGACATTATCCCGCCCGGGTTGACAGATTTTTGGGATCACAATAGGGAATCTTCATCTCCGCAAATAGTTTGGGACACATTCAAGGCCTACACCAGAGGTCTATACATTTCCACCATAGCCAGTGTTAAGAAACAGCAGGGCCAACAAACTCAGCTACTCCAACAGTCAGTTGATGACCAGAATGCAGTGTTCAGTGCAGACCCCTCGCCCTCTCATTTTGATTCGCTCAATGCAGCGCAGAGTGCATTAAACATACATATGTCAGAGGTCACCAGGCTAGACATACACAAAGGTAGACAGCAGTTCTTTGAGCAAGGGGACAAAAACGGTCGGTTCTTGGCTATGATGGCTCAACATGACCATCCACTCACTGTTGTCTCCAGTCTACGCTCCTCTGGGGGGAGATGTAGTGACGTCCCAGTCTGCAATATTGGAGGCTTTCGGTGCTTTTTATGGGAAGCTCTAGGACTCCTCTCTCCCCTCCGATTTTCGACCCGAGTCATTGCGGGACCTCTTGGATCCGCTGGCACTCGGTTGGCTCTCGGACGAGGAGAGACAGTCACTGGTCCAGCCTTTTACGGCACTGGAAGTTTCAAATGTTATCCGCTCCTTCCCCACTGGTAAGGCACCAGGGCCAGACGGACTCCCAATTGATTTCTATCGAACTCACTGCGAGCTGCTGGCACCCATTCTGGCCCAGCTGTATACTACCTGCTTATCCAAGGGTGATTTACCTCCATCAATGCATCAGGCATATTTGACCTTAATTCATAAGCCCCCCAAGGACCCGGAGCTATGTGCATCATACAGACCGATCGCATTATTGAATAATGATCTTAAAATCTTAACCAAACTCCTGGCCTCCCGTCTGTATCCATTGCTGCCATCAGTAATTGATCCCGACCAAACAGGTTTTATGCCCAAGAGATCCACTGATATAAATCTCAGAAGACTTTTCACAAATATCCATACCCAGCATGACAATTCGGGGACAAGGGCCATTGCCCTATTAGACATAGAGAAAGCTTTCGATACGGTGGAGTGGCCCTTTCTTTGGGAAACTCTCCGGAGAATGGGCTTTCCTCTACAGTTCATTTCGTGGTTACAGACTATATATAAGTGCCCCACCTCTTCGATACGTCTTGGCTCCAGTTTGTCGTCTCCCTTCAGACTGTTTAGGGGAACTAGACAGGGCTGCCCTCTCTCCCCGGCCTTGTTTGCCATAGCCATTGAGCCAGTTGCTGAAGCCTTGCGTACATCGCCCCATATTAAGGGGCTGCGTGTTGGCTTGCTGGAAGAGAGGGTAGCCCTGTACGCAGATGCTATGGTCCTCTTTCTCGCGGATGCTGGCCCATCGCTCCAAGGAGCACTTTCAGTTCTAGACACATTCTCTGAAGTTACAGGTTTGCGGGTTAATTGGTCAAAATCCACCTTATTTCCGATAGATCAGGAGGCTAGGAACACCTCTCCCCCTGACAGTCCGTTAAGATGGGTGGACACCTTCAAATATCTTGGGGTTCAGGTCTCATCTCATGCCCAGGATTTCATTAAGCTAAATCTTGATCCAGTATTGGATGATATGAGACCTAAACTCAAACTATGGAGCAATTTACCTCTATCAGTTTGGGGTAGAGTAAATCTCCTCAAGATGAAAATTATTCCCAAATTCACCTATCTTTTTCGTCACTCCCCGCAGTGGATCCCCAAATCATTCTTCACCAAACTCAATCAAAGATTCTCAGATTTCTTGTGGGGCCCCACCCCACCTAGATACAAACTGTCTACCTTGATGAGGCCAACATCTCAGGGCGGCATGGCTTTCCCGGACTGTTATAAATATTTTCTAGCCTCACAGTTAGTGACGGTGGTCTGGTGGTTAGTCCCTGACAAAACCAATGCGGCCTCAGCTTTGGAGGCTACAGTGGTGGGTTCCTGGGAGACCCTCCAGCTTTTAATACATAGAGGTCCACGCGCCCCTCACCCACTAACCCCATCCATGCACACTACCCTGCGAGCATGGAGAACGGGTCTTAATATTAGTAAACACAATCTCTCTGAACCCTCCCCCAACGCCCCGTTATGGTCAAACCCCAATCTACCACATTTAAGCTTTCAGACCCCCAAATATGGACTAAATACGGCATCAAACTAATATCACATGTTATATCACAGACTTCGTTACTTTCCTTCGACCAGCTGTCCGCAATGTATAACTTACCGAAACACTACCAGTTCCGCTATTTCCAATTGGCACATGCATTTGCTGCCCAATTTCCCCACTCTTCTTGCATCCTGACTCAATCCGAGCTGGAGAGGACGCTCCGATACGGCTGCGCTGAAAAACCTACTTCGCGTTTGTACGCGCATCTGATCTTTGCGTCCTTACCATCTCTAGACGGACTCTGGTCCCGTTGGCAACGCGATATCCCTGCGTTGGATGACGACGACTGGGATGACGTCTGGGATTTCCCCTTCAGGTCACTCGTTTCCATAAGAGACAGAGTGGTACAATTCAAAATTGTCCATAGGGCCTATTTTACCCCACATAGACTACACCTTATGAACCCTCAGCACTCTCCGGAATGCTGGAGATGTGGTGTATCTCCAGGAGACTTCGCACACATCTTCTGGCACTGCCCAAGAATACAACAATACTGGAGAGAGGTACTTGATCTAACTAACAAGGTGGCCTCAACTAACCTTTCTCCTCTGATGGAGATATGTATACTAGGCTTGTTAGAAAATCTTGTTCCTACCATAGCCAAACGCACACTGATCAGTCTATTACTCTTCTATGCCAGGAAAAATATCGCAATGCAGTGGAAAAAATCTAACCCCCTATCATTTACACAGTGGAAACATTTAGTTAGTTAATGGGAACCTCCCGTTATACAAAGACACATATGCTAACAGAGGTTGTCCCTTGAAATTTGATAAAGTCTGGCGTAAATGGATGGAGAAAATGATATTTCATAATAAAATATTTTTACAGTAACTGTCAGGTCAAATTACTGATTAGAATAGCGTGCTCCTAGACCCATTTGTCTATAATTCCAGGCTTGTATATCCTATGGTATCTAACGGTCTATTTCCCTCTGAGGAGGACCATTTGTATACTTTTATACTTTTAATATTTATATGTAATCTGGCAACTCACGCTGTCTGACGCCTTACTAATCTAGATGTGGTGTTGATGTACTGTAGCAACCAAGTGTTACCGTTTGTTTGTCACAAAATCTTAATAAAAATAGATTTAAAAAAAAAAAAAAAAATACATTAAATGCACATACCTTGAATCCAGGAAAGTATTCACAGTGCTTCACTTTTTCCTCATTTTGTTATGTTACAGTCTTATTCCAAAATGGATTAATTCCATTATTTTCCTCAAAATTCTACAAAAAATACCCCATAATGACAACACAAAAGAAGTTGGTTTGAAATTTTTGCAAATTATTAAAAATAAACAACGAAAAAAAAAAAAAAATCCCATGTACATAAGTATTCACAGCCTTTGCTCAATACTTTGTTGAAGCGCCTTTGGCACCAACTACTCTCCTGGGGCGTACTTTATTGTTTTGCTGCAAGTGCTGCAATAATACGGCCCCCCTTGATGAAATTGGTGGTTGATTTTGAGTAAACCCCAAAGTCCAAATAGCTGCACATTTCCTGGTAGAACATCTGAACTATGTGAATGTAATGGTCGATTTGTCATTGTTCTGTGTCAGGTATGACATCTGCTTTTCTTCTGCCGATGAAACATTAATCAATTCTTCAAACTAATACCAAGCAAACTGGTTTACAGTGTATCCAGAAAGTATTCACAGAGCTTCACTTTTTCTTTTTTGTTATGTTACAGCCTTATTCCATTAATTCAATTATCTTCTTCGAAATTCTACAAACAATACCCCATAATGACAACATGAAAGAAGTTTGTTGAGATCTTTGCACAATTCTTAAAATTAAAAAACAAAAATAAAATCGAATGTACATACAGTAAGTATTCACAGCCTTTGCTCAATACTTTGTTGAAGCACCTTTGGCACCAATTACAGCCTCAAGTCTTTTTGAGTATGATGCTACAAGCTTGGCACACCTATTTTTGGGCAGTTTTTTCCCCATTCTCCTTTGCAGGACCTCTCAAGCTCCATCAGGTTGGATGGGGAGCGTCAGTACACAGCCATTTTCAGATCTTTCCAGAGATGTTCAACATAGCTCCAAACTGTCCCAGATTTCGAGGGACTGTCCCTCTTTCCTCCTCCTTTTGGTCTGATCTATATAGTTGTTGTTTATAAAATGCTCTTTTTTATCCTACAAAACATTTTTCCCAGTGCTAAACCTGTCATCCAATTTCTAAATGCATTGATAAATTTGAAAAGCCAGTATGAAGGAGTAGCAGTGGGGAAAAAAACTTGTGGGCTTAAACTTTTTTTTGTATAATTCTCCTTTAAGGGAGCGTGGCAGGGTTGTGTGTCCTATGCTCAACTAATTTTGGTAATAGATGTCCCTCGTTCCCATCTAAAAACGTTGGGAGGTATGGGTTCAAGTCTGGGCTCTGGCTGAGCCACTTAAGGACATTCACAGAGTTGTCCCGTAGCCACTCTTTTGTTATCTTGGCTGTGTGCTTAGGGTCGTTGTCCTGTTGGAAGATGAACCTTCGCCCCAGTCTGAGGTCCAGAGCTCTCTAGAGCAGGTATTCAAGGAGGTTTCTGTACAGTGCTGCGTTCATCTTTCCCTCGATCCTGACTAGTCTCCCAGTACCTGCCGCTGAAAAACATCCCCACAGCATGATGCTGCCACCACCATGTTTCACTGTAGGGATGGTATTGGCCAAGTGATGGCCAGGTGCCTGGTTTCCTCTAGACGTGATGCTTGCCATTCAGGCCAAAAAGTTAATTCTTTGTTTCATCGGACCATTGTTCATCATGTCTTAGAATCCTTCAGGTGCCTTTTGGCAAAATCCAGCAGGCTGTCACGTGCCTTTCAATGAGGAGTGGCTTCTGTCTGGCCACTCTACCATACAGGCCTGATTGGTGGAGTGCTACAGAGATGGTTGTTCTTCTGGAAGGTTCTCCTCTCTCCACAGAGAAACACTGGAGCTCTGTCAGAGTGACCATCGGGTTCCTGGTCATCTCACTGACTAAGACCCTTCTCCCCCGATCACTGTTTGGCCTGGCGCCCGCTCTTGGATGAGTCCTGGTGGTTCCAAACTTTTTTCATTTTACGGATGATGGAGGCCACTGTGCTCATTGGGACCTTCAATGCTGCAAAAAAATGTCTGTACCTTTCCCAGATCTGTGCCTCAATACAATCCTGTCTCGGAGGTCTACAAACAATTCCTTGGACCTCATGGCTTAGTTTGTGCTCTGACATGCACTCTTAACCGTGGGATCTTATATAGACAGGTGTGTGCCTTTCCAAATCATGTCCAATCAAATGAATTTGCCACAGGTGGACTCCAATCAAGTTGTAGAAATAGCTCAAGGATGATCAGTGGAAACAGGATGCACCTGAGCTCAATTTTGAGTGTTATGGCAAAGGCTGTGACTACTTATATACATGGGATTTTTTTTTGTTTTTTATTTTTTATACATTTGCAAATATTTCAAACAACCTTCTTTCATATTCTCATTATGGGGTATTGTTTGTAGAATTTTGAGGAAAATAATGAATTTAATCCATTTTGAAATAAGGCTGTAAACATAACAAAATGTGGAAAAAGTGAAGCGCTGTGAATACTTTCCGCATGCACTGTAGTATGGTAAAAATGAAGTGACACTAAATAAATGATCATATTGACTGAGGCTTTGAAATCTTCGTTTGAAATTGCACGATTTCAAGCCGCGTGTCAGTGCGTCTTCAGGTGTGACTTAGAAGACCTCTTGATGACATCTTCATGCACAGACGTCTATGCAAGTCGGATCCAAAATCGCCAAAAGTAGTGCAGGAACTACTTTTTCAAATTGGTGCGGCACCGCAAAGTCAGCATCGCACCGATTTGAACAGTGCGATTGCATGCAATAGGCTGCGACTTGGCATGCGATGTGACCTGTCAAATCTCATGCCAAGTCGCTCCAATGTGTATGTGGGCAAGACGATATCCTAAAAAAAAAAAAAAATAAATAATTATATAATATATATATATATATATATATATATAATATATAATATATATATATATATATATATATATATATATATATATATATATATATATATATATATATATATATACACATATACACACACACACACACACACACACACACACACACACACATATACACCTTAATATCCCCCTGCAATTTATTTATTGTACCTTACAGGGGTGCACTAGCACCGGGCACTCACGGCACCTGCCCTGCATCTCCTGCACAGTGCCCCGAGTCCCAGGTGCGGCAATCACCCTCTCTAACATTGTGACAGGCAACTGGCAGGGAGAAATTTCGGTTGCCTATCACACTTATACACATTGGAGCTGAGGGAAGCTTCCCTTAGGCTCCTCTCCCCTTCTGACATGTATCATTCATGGCACATCCCAGGAGGAGCCTGGGAGGAGGGATGTTCCCCTGGAGGGAGCCGTGCTGACTTTAGCAAGTGACTTTAGAAGTTTAGCAATTGCACTGGGTGACACAATGACCTGGGGTCGGGTCAGGTGGGTAGATATCAAAAATGTGTGTATTTATGCTGGAGTTAGTGTTTGGGGGGGGGGGGGGGGGGGGGGGGGGGGGGGATTTGTGCTGGGGGCCGAGTTGGGAGGAGAGAGGATTTGTGCGAAGGGACGGTTTGTGCTAGAAAGGGGGGGAGGATTTGAGCTAGAAGGGGGGGGATAAGCGGAGGGGAGCATTTGAGCTAGAAGGGGGAAGGAATGATTACGGGGGAAAGGGGGGCAGAGAGGATTTGTGCAGGAAAAGGATTTGTG